>NC_136482.1:101243393-101258393 GCF_053919585.1 Euprymna scolopes | reverse complement strand
TTCTGCTGATTTTGTGTCGGGTCTTTCAGCTTGTGTCATAATAAAACTTCTCAAATGCACTTGTGGTGTTAGGCTACACACACACACACACACACACACACACACACACACACACACGTGTGCGTATGCATGCATGTGTGTGTGTTCGCATTTATACGTAATGATGCATTAATGTATCTTCCATCATCTACAATCGTTTAAGTCTATTTTACGTGATTATATATATATATATATATATAATGCGTAATCCGCGATTCGTCTGGGAATGCAGTTCACAGCTTATGGATATAATGGCGGCCACCGGAAACCAAGAAATGACAAAACCTCTTTTAAGGCCGATCTGTCAGTGTTTAATAGGCAAATGGTTTGTCCTTTAGCCAAGATCGGCCACTGATACACTTCCCGACTCCATCACAGGAGAGCGGTTCAAATGACACGCTAAAGTGGTTTGACATTCGCCTATTTACTGAATGGGGAGAGGGGAGATTTACTCGTAATTGTCACCCCACCACCACCACCACTACAACGACTCCAAGTGATTCATTTTTTCCCTTCAATGGAAGATAAAAAAGCTTTTGCTTCGAGCTTTCTCGTTGCCTTTTACTTACTATAATACGTACATAAAACATACGAATTAAATGCGCGCGTGCATATCTATATGCGAGTATGAACTTTGCCCTATGGCATAAGATGGCATATGATACGGCTAAACGGCTTTCTTGGGGCTTTCTTGAGATTATAACATTTTTTCTTCTCGTGAAGTGAGCTCTCTAGTAAAAAATAAACGGTTCCACTTAGCGTTAAGCGATTTTCGTAATCAAAATAAAGTTCTTCCTATAACCAATTGAATGTTATGTGTAAGATGCTGTACGAAAGGTCGACTTTCGTATATCAGCTTACAGCACTCGATATTTCTAGCCACACTGAGGAGACTTTATGCGCTGAAAATGCTATTTATGAATAATTTATATCCACTCTATAATAAATACTAATGTGTATTTGTGCATAATTATATATATATGTGTGTGTGTGTGTGTGTGTGTGTGTGTGTGTGTTCTTAGACAATTAACTGCTACGTTATTATAACCATCTACATATAGCTGTTTCGCTGTATAATTTTTTTCGATTAAGTTAAATGTAATGAGTGATTAAAGCTGGCACCTAAAACCCAACCGTCGACAATCAGTACCTTTTACCATAGGCTTTTAAGATTGTTACGAAGTAGGAAGAATTCTAGTGTTTATAGATGTTTACGTTCGCATTGTCCACTACATCGAGCGCTTGATTTGTTTAAGAAAAGATATGCATAACATTGTGACAGCGGGTCATTCCTTTTCTATAGAGCTCAACTCACTTGCACCAAACAATATCGAATAATTATTATAAATGATTTGTGTCTATTAAACTTGTTGATCCTTCTTTCCAAAATGCTTGTCAACTTACCCAAGTCAAACTGAAAACTAAGAAAAATATCTCCAAAGTCAAAGTATTGCGTTCACACTGGCTCATGTTTGTATATTTATATTTGTATAAAATCAGCCATGTGAGGAAGAATATAAAGTGTTCCTTGTAAATATAGAACATGCATTATTTTATTATTATTTTAATACAAGAAAGATCATTAGAAATGTAAAAAAAAATATGGTATAATTAAGCAACAAAATTCTATTATTTTGAATAATGTTTGCTTGAATAGGAGAATGTTACCTCAATACACGCACACTATCCTCTAATACCGCCAAAAGAACAAACTAAACACTTTTCACGGCGCAACCTCAGGAGAATCCTAAAAATAAATCGCAGAAAACATGTCAAAGAAGACTGTCTCTGATGAGGCAGACATTCAGAGCATGTTCGTTCTGGTCACTCAACGACAACCTCGGTAGTTTGACCATGTAAATGAATTGACGATAGAAGGACCCCAAAGGATTTTCTTCATGGCGAGTTCGCAACCGACTCCAGGCACACAGGAAGACCTGTTCTAAGCTACAACGATGTCTACAAGCGAGATACGAGGACAGGTGGCATCGACCCGGGAGTGTGTGGCTGAAAACCGCTATAGCTGGAGAAGAGCTGTGAAGGCATGCTATAAGAACAGCGAGGAAAGAAAAGTTCAGCAATGGAGAGAGAGAGAGAGGAGAGGACATAGACGGTAAAGGGATACAATAGAATTATCAGAACTACCTACATCTGTGGCAAATGCAATAGAGGCTGTCGATCCAGGATAAGCTAGCACAGTCACAGCAGATGCTGCAATTCGGCAACGGACTAATTTAAGGTGAACAACTCAATTATATCCACCACCACCCCATATATATATATATATATATATATATATATATATATATATATGTGTGTGTGTGTTTGTGTGTGTGTGTGTGTGAGAGAGAGAGAGAGTACTAAAAAGTATCCGATAAAAGCTCCTGTAGCGTTCTTTTATATACCAACCGATGTTTGCCTCCGAAATCTCTTCAGCAGTTCGAAGGTTGATGAGGCCACTCTAAGCCTTCTTCTGCCTGGATGGAGTATGGTCCTCCTCAGTTCTATTATGTGCACTTCCGCAGGCATTATCTTCTCTCATTAAAGAGTGTTGACTTATTGCCGATTGCCTAAGGCGCCCTTACCAGATAAGACCGACGGAGTTGTTAATGGATACTTTTGTATAGCCTGAGTGCTAACTTTCCTCCCACGATCCAGCCTTGTGACACATATTCCAGCGGTGAGAACAAATAAAATCCAATCTAATCAGTGGGGTATAGAGGCCTATTAATACACCGGTGATATTCGAGGTAAACTCTTTATTTGTATGCTCGAAATACTCAAGTAGAAGTCCTAGTATAGTGCAATATTGTGAGAAATGGAGACGTGTGAATAAGTTTGGATGCCCCTCCCCCACCCCCACAAAAATTTTGTGTTCGGTATCACCGCCCTGTCGCCATCTCCTCTACACGCCATGGAATCCAATAGAAGTTCCTTAAATGACCATACAATAATATGTTCCGCCAACGGAAATGGCTCCATTGAGCAAATAATATTGAATGAAAGCAAAATATATGGTGTGCTCTCTCTTTGTCTCTCTCTCTCTCTCTCTCTATATATATATATATATATATATATATATATATATATATATATATATATATGTATATATTAGTGTGTATATTAGTGTGTATGCGCGCATTAATTTTATTTTGTTTGTGGGAACGAAAAGTTTTTTCTCCGTCTGGGAAATATATTCGAGCGTGAGACCTTTTCCCTGGTTCAAACGTTTTCTCTGCGAGCAACAATGGAAAGCCTGAATGAAAGACAATTACGGGACGCATCAAAAACAGAAAGAGGGTCATGAGATACACGGACTCGAAAAGACCAAGAGATAAAGAGAGAGACAGACTGAAAATGTGAGAGAAAGGGTGGGGAGAGAAGAGAGACAGATTACATTAATGGAAAACTAACACTTTAGAGCAAAAACAAAAAACAAAAAAAAATAATAACATTGAACGGAAAAGTTTCAGCACTGATTAAAAAGAATTTGATCTCATCTTTTGCTTTCAAAGTAAACGCAATATTTTTCATTGGAGTTAAGCAATGTTTAACCTGGTTAGTAGTGTAGATGGGTGATCGTATCAGGAATGCGATTGCCTTAAGTGTAGAGTTTAACTAATTTTAATGTCCTCTTCCTTCAATACTCTTACATAAAATAATATACTGAAACCAATGTATGGACAGGATATACCTATCATGATGAGAAGGTGGTATCGGTCTCACTGAAATAAACCATGCATACCGAACCACTATAGTAAGCATGGGGCAGTATATGAAAAGCTCAACAGATATGACAATGTTAATAATGAAGGACGACTATGAACATCTACCCCAACAAACCTCAATCACAAAGCTTGCTGAAAACTTAGAGGGTTTCATACTAGAAAACCAACTGCGTGTACGTGGTCCCCCTCTTGTGCTGCATGTGAGATGACGCCACAAAAAATAGTGAAGAAATGATGAATGTGAGAAGTGTGAAGGGCCAACGTTGCCTTCACATTTTCGCCAAGTTTCAGAAAAATCTAATAGATGGAGCAAAAGTTATGGGTAAAAATTGTCATTTTTTGCAATTTGGGGGCATTTGTGACCCCCTTTGAGCTCCTGGGAACGGCAAATCTCAGTGAAAACGGATAAACGATGCAGTTTCACGCCTTAAGATATGTATATTTGAATTCAGCACCATGGAAAACTATTATATCGGTATACATATCAAGTTCTTGAGTAATATGAAAAAAGAACTCTAAAAGGGGATCTTTTTTTTTTTGCCCTAAAAGTCCCAGAGGGATGCGAACCAGAATTTTGCCAGGGTCACCCATACTGAATTTATATTAAGAACAATAGCCTCCACATTTTGGCCACGTTTCAGGAAAATCAAATGGATGGATCAACTGCTATGGGGCAAAAAGTGTATTTTTTGCCATTTTGGGACATTTTTTTTGTGTCTTTTGAGCCGAATCCCAGTGTAAATGGATAACGGTGCAATCTCAGGTTTTAACACATGTATATTTGAGTTGACCACCGTGAAAAAACACTATATATTAAGAAAAAATTGCTCCACATTTTGGCCAAGTTTTTTTTTTAAAAAGTGGATGAATCAAAAGTTATGGGACAAAATGTGCCATTTTTTGGCCATTTGGGGGCATTTTTGACCTCTTTTAAGACCCTGGGGGTGCAACAGAAATTTTTGTAAAAAAAAAATGGTTTTACTGTGCACATCTATTTAATGAAATACAATTTTTGGCTAAATCTCAGGAAAAACTAATGGACGGTTATCTGGCAATAGTCCGGACTAACGGACGCACGGGCACACGGGCGCACGAAAGCACAGAAGCCACTGAAAACATAGGTCTCTCTCCCATAAATCGGAGGACCAATACAGCCGAGTTATATGATGAACCAGCAACATAGATTACAAGAAAAAAAAGAAATACACGGAAATCGAGATGAAAACAAGGATGGGAACAACATAAACTTTCACGAGAAACGCTCGTCAAACTGAAACCACTATCAATAATTTCCCCACTCTTTATCTGTGCCTAAACCTAAACGTAGATTCTATGAACAAAGCTTCTTTCTTAGAACTGCACACCCGTTGAACTGTCTTCCGTTTTCTTGCTTTCCGGCTGACTACAATATGGTCGTCTTCAAGTCCAACGTAAACAAGTTCTTGATGAGCCGTTCCTGTTAAGTAATTCAACTTACCAAATTTACACTACGAACGATTTCTCTTTGAGAACAACTTGTATTGTTATCTGGAGTCTGAGTGACAAAGATGTCTCCTCGAATTTCCACTACTCTTTACCTTTTTCGATAACCTTTTCAGACGAATTTGCGTTATTGCAACAGCCGATAACCATTCATTTCTCCTTGGCAGCGACCATTGGTCTTTACTGGAATTGGGGTGGCAATAAACCTCCCCAAGGTCCTAGTCCTTTCTGCACTCATCTAGCGTAGGTCTGGCTAGTGCTTTCTCCTCTGTCTTTCCATCCTCCTTGACCCTCCTCACTTATTTGGTGCGCCACTAGTTAATGGTGACATAACACACAAAAAGGGGGCAAAAGGCAAGAGCGAGTTAACTTACAGTTTAAATACAGTTTCAGTTTTTATGATTCCATGTGATGTTCCTTTGTGTTTTACATCTGTAGTAATTTCTTTATGTCCAGTTTGTACGTGTACTCCATGTGTGATAGTCTCTGCATTCAATTATTATTATTATTATTATTATTATTATTATTATTATTATTATTATTATTATTATTCAGATTGTTGATAATAATGACTGGTTGATTAGTATTTATGCTTGATTGATTTTCGGATTTTACGACATGTTTACATTTATCAAGTTACTCTACGCCGAAATTATATATATATATATATATATATATATATATATATATATATATATATATATATACACACGAAGGTTTTGCAGAATAATTTGTTTTGTATGCGTATATTTTTTCAGACAAATTGTCTGTAAACGATATATTCTATTTAACCCATAAATGGTTGTTGTTGCTGCTGCTGCTACTACTACAACAATGTTCACTCCAGTCGTGTTGACTCTGCTTTTTTTCCTGACCATGCCTAAAGGTGGCGACCTACGGACGGTAATCCTGAACATGGTCGTACGAGATGGATTACCAATCGCGATTCTACCGTCGAAAACCACATCTTTGTGACCCTGAGAGCTGAATCAAGTCCTCCTTAGTGGTTGTCGCACATGTCTTTATCTACCCATCAATATGCTTGCTGAACCCAGGCAAAGAGAATTGGGAAATCATAGCAACTAAAAGGTATCTTCACCACACCAAACTCCCAAACTAGAAACTGACTAGCAAATATAGTTTGAGATCATGTTCATGACCGAGTATCTATGGTCCCTTCAGTATAGATTACAATATATAATATTCCCCTTGTGTTACCACATCATGATGTCTGAAGATACCGGCTTCCTGACCTAAAATGCATCCTTTACAAAACTCAATCATGTTCTGCAAAGTTAAAAGCCAAATTAATAATTTTCCTCTACAAACCAAACAAACACGATGAATAAATATTTTAAGATATAAATAACATAAAATCTTTTGCTAAAATTGTCAGGATTCAGCTTAAATAACACGTATGCTGTAACAAAAAAAAAAGACAAGAACCAAACCAAACAACCAAATAGTGGATAATTCTCATTCTCATCTACACAAAGACATATATATATACAGGGTGGCCGAAAAGTCCCAGGACACTTTACAGTGTCCTAGGACTTTTCGGCCACCCTGTACATCTAGATACAAAAATAGGTTTCAGTTTCCTAAAATTCGAAAAGGATACAGTGTCCTGGGACTTTTCGGCCACCCTGTATATATATATATATATATATATATATATATATATATATATATATATATATATATATATATATATATATATAATATGCAAATATATCTATGATAATTAAGTTAAACAGAAGTGTACATATTTCATCCACGCAGGGAATTATCAGGTTAAAGGCTTACTTGCAGGGGTAAAATATGGATGGCTCTGTTTAGCGTAATTGTCATAGATATATTTTCACATTACTTCTACTTAGGTCTACTCACGTATTGAGCACTGCTGAAGTAAATACTTAAAAGCTATACACAAGATATTCATCTACTTGTTAATTCTATTAGTGCATGAAATAATTACATATATATATATATATATATATATATATATATATATATGAAACATTTCAGTGTTAATGGTTATGTTACAAGAGCGTATCAATCTGTCACCAGTCATCCAATCAAATATCTCCTATTCCCTTGCTTAGTCGTATAGTCCAATTCAAGTTTCTAATTTCCTTAGAAACTTCATGAACATGCAATCATTTATAATTTATGAGATGATAAGACAAAAGCCCCCGGCTGACACGAAGTTTCATTCGCTCCTCACTTTTCAATCTAAACCATCCGATTGTTTAATACAATATTTCCTATCTCCTTGCAAAAGGTCACGAAATAGAATCAAATTGCAAAGTAGCTTTATTAAAATATATTTGCATACTAATTCATATTGGTTTGGTTGGGGTAGTTTTGCGGCCTATCAACCCGTTTTATGTCGCTTATTTCCGAAATACGATACCAATTGCCGTCGATTTATGTATTTATTTCACTTCAAAGCCAATTGTCACTGAAGTATAAGGACTATTTTGATATGTAGATTTATAGAGCAGCAACCGTGATGGGTAGTTAGGTAGCAAGATGTTGGTTCATATTACATTATTGTATGGGAGACAGATACGAAGAGAGAGAATTTCAAAGACCAGCGATCCGAGAAAATAAGCCAATGAAGTAGAAATTATCCTAGCATTTAAAGAGTTCTACAGTGAATTTGGTGGGATTTTTCTGGTGATCACGTAAATCGGATTTATTTTCGATCAGGATTACAAGAATATTATGTTATTATTAGAGCTAGGCCAACAGCATATTCTTTTCATTGTTTTGACTCTCGAGTGTGTATCTTATATGCTTTTATATACAGTCATGTGGTTCTCGGTTGATTGACTGTCTAACTGTGTCGGAAATATATACTCAATATATACTTAATGAAAAGAATATGTTGTTGTCACGGCCTTAGTTATTATATACGATTCGTTGAATACATGTCGCTAGTTTTCTGCCCACGAACAAATTAATGTTTAACAGCTTAATGGGCATTATACATAAGCGGACAGCATGTGCGTCAGATGAATTATAAATACATAAACGGACACGTAGGAAACACGAATGATTATTTCAAGTGTATACTAATCACATAATGACATTCCAGCGTGAAAAATGCAGAAACATTACTAGTTTAAATATCCCCAGTCGCATGTATATCCCGGTCAGAAGAGATGACGCCATTAGGTTTTTGCATTTCTTGTAGGAAGATACCGACGCCCTCCTTACATACAACGCCTGGTATTCTCAAATAGCCACCCACCAGACTAAACATTGCTTAACTTCGGTGATCGAACGAGAACAAGTGTATCAATGTCGTATTAAATTAATGAAGGAATAAAATAACATAGAAGGAATAAAATAGAGATATTACTTTTAATGACTAACGATCAATATTATATATAAGTAATTTTAAAAAATGTGTATTATTGACTAGATAACAATTACTATATAAAAAGTAAATAAATAAAATTTATAGAATACTAGAAGGCCGCCCGGTCGTAAAATGCGCATAAATATTATATTTTAATTCATGCAGAAACTGAGACACGTGCATGCGGGTATTATGTTTTTTTGTTTTTTTTCTAAACAGTTCACTTCTTGTAAGTGAAAACAATACTCTAGCTGAGGTGAAAAACAAAACCTAAAGACAGTGAGTCAAGTACGATTACCATTAAGTCAGCTTGGCACGGTGTTTAAAATTTTTTTCAAACCTTCTTATACTTAACATAAGGAATCTGTCATGTGCACCATTCACGCATGCGCATTCGTGAAACAATTGACTCCAATGCACACCCATTCGTGAAAGAGATGACTCCCACGTTTTTTTTTTTAATTTTACCCTCCTAGCAGCTCTTTTTCCTGATGAAAACCGATAAAACCTTTTCCACAGTCTGAATACCCCATATACCAAATTTCAAGTTCGTAAATCAAGAATTCGTCGAATATATAGGTTGAGAAGTGTCCTTACACACACGTTCGCACTTTTATAGACATATAGAAAAGTTATTGTTCATTTGTGATGGAATATTTTTTTTTTAAATCAGTAAATAAATATGTTAAATATTTAATATATAAATGAAGTATTTTTGTTTCGGAATCATTTTAGATGAAGATTGCTATGTTTTATTATTCATTGGATTATTTGGATTATTATTCTTATTTTAGGATTAACTCGATGTTACTTCCGACCTTCTTTGACTGTTTCGTTCAAAATTCCGCAGAGATTCCCGAATTCGATATAAATATTCCCGTGTTCGACAAGACGCACTGAATAATAATAAAGGTTTCATCGAAACGTTGTTAGAATAAAACTTAAAATTAGAACAATAATCTGAATGATTTAAATTGCTGTTTGAATAAATTCTCATTGTTTTCCCCTCATTTTCTCACCCTATATTCCCTCCTCTCTCTCTCTCTCTCTCTCTCTCTCTCTCTCTCTCTCTCTCTCTCTCTCTCTTTATCTATTTCTCTTCCTCTTTTGTGTTACTCCACTTCCTCTCATTTTCTCCCTTTCTATTTCTCCCTTCCCCCCTCTCTCTCTCTATCTCTCGCATTCTCTTCCTCTATTTCTCCTCCTCTCTCCCCATCTTTCTCTAACTTTCTCTCCCGCTATTTCTCCTTCATCTCTTTCGCTTTCTCTGTCGTTCTATTATGTTCTCTTCCTCTGTTTATCCCCTGTCTCTCCCTTTTTTTCTTCTGTCTTTCTCTCGCCTTTTCTCCCTCTGTTTCTCCACATCTCTCTCTATCTCTGTCTCTCTGTCTCTGTCTCTGTCTCTGTCTATCTCTCTCTCTCTCTCCCTCTCTCTCTCTCTCTCTCTCTCTCTCTGCTTGTCTTACTACATTTATTTACTCTCACATCTTATATCGTCTCTTTCGATTTCTTATTGCTTGAGGCATGATTCAGTGTCCGTTTTCATGATGCGATTGCTATTTAGCAATATCAACTCAAATAGTGCCTATACTAACAGCAACACCTGATTGAAATCATCTGTCTAAACCGGAACGTTCGTGACAGCAAATAAACGAGTAGAATTATGATTAAACTAAAAGAATATACGCCATTTCTATCAGTTTTATGTCCCTTACGAAGATTAAAATCAAGATATAATGATACTAAACAGTGTATCTTGAATCCTTATTCAATTTGATCACAACTCATTGCATGGTTTTGATTCTAGAATTTAAAATTTAAAAGGGGTCTTAAGAAGAAATTGTGAATTCTGGGAATCTTACTTAATTGTTATCTAATAACTATGGATCAAATTTATTGCAATTCTGAGATGTTTTCATTTTCAAATTGGAAGTTGTACCCGTTTTATGTCCCCTAAAGCCCCGTCAAGATATTCCAAAGAAACTGACATTTCAGGAATATTTATTAACAAGCAGTTTCGCCTGGCTTTGCTCGGCCCTATGTACCGTTCATAACTTTATGTGCATATGTATATATTAAAAAGTGTGAATATGTACGGTAATGCCTTCTTATATAATAGGCTTCCTTAACTACCAGAGAGAAAAGTTGGTAGAGACCTCAGACATTGAGCCCAATCTTGACCCCCTAACATTTATTGTTTTGGGCTCAAATTAAATCAAAATGTTTGGCCCATGTAAAAGAAACCAACATCTAAAATTTCAAGTGTTTAGACCCAAAATTGGCGGAGCAGTTTGGTAGAGTCTGCAAAGGTCGACTCTATCAACTTTGAAATTTTGGCAGCCAACTTTTCGACTAAAAGCTGATTAAAAAGCTTGCTGCATGTCTGAATACCCTTTATGTAAAATTTCAAATGTTTAGACCCAAAATTGTCTTAATAGTTTGCTAGAAATCGCAAAGGTCAAATCTTTTAAACTTTGACCCCTTGGAAGCTCAAATTTCAAATGTTTAGACCAAAAATTGACTGAGTTATTTGTTAGAGACTGCAGAGATCAAATTTGTTTAAACTTTGATCCCAATTTTGACCCCTTAAAATTTAGTATTTTGGACTCAAATCAAATTCTAAAATAAGATCCATGTCCAAGTAACCTATATCTAAAATTTCAAGCGTTTAGACCCAAAATTGGTGAAGGAGTTTGGTAGAGTTCTCAAAGGTTAAATCGGTAAACTTTAAAATTTTCCCCGAATCTTAATACCCCGTATGTCAAATTTCGAATTTGTAGTCCGAGAATTGAGTTATTTGGTAGGGAAATGTACACAGACACAGACACAGACACAGACACACACACACACACACACACACACACACACATTGTCACTTTTATAGAAATACTAGCATGGGTGCCCAGCGTTGCCCGGTTGTTTGGAGGTGTGTGTTGAGCAAAAACAAAAAAGTGGTAGTAGGAAAACAGACTCGAACCCGTACCGCGAAAGAGGAAAAGAACGGGGAAAAACGTGACGTCTTTGCTGTTGCGACCACTGTCAAACCGGAAGTGATGTAGATTTAAATTAAAGCTAGACAATTGAAAAGAGGGGATGACTTGCGAAAAAAGCGACCCCTCCCTGTAGAAAAGTGCCCAGTTGAGGGTGAAGAAATTAATGTCTGTAGCTAATTTTTCGGTATTTATCGTCTGAAGGGTGGAGCTTCAAAACAATACTGATCTTGTGAAAATCCGTCGCATCTATCGAAAGTTTAGGCAGATATGCAAACATACATACGTACATGCATTTATATATTGGTAAGTAAAAATTTTCAACCGAAACCGATTAAAAAGCTTGCCCTATCTCGGAATACAATTTATGTAAAATTTCAAATGTTTCGACCAAAAATTGTCTGAGTAATTTGGTACAGACCGCAGAGGTCAATTTTTTTTTAACTTTGACCCCTATCATAATATTTAATACTTAAAGTTAAAATTTCATAAAAATCAAAGGTATCTAAATTTTCACGAGGGGATTCTGCTCATGCTTTGTTTCTTTTACATAAAACTAAATTAAACTAAATATAGCCAAACCTAACTCCTAGGAGTTGTGTTCCAAAATCAATGATGATCGGGTAGTTAAAGAGTGACTCCTATACATAAAAATATATAAATATATAAATATGCCGCATGTTATATAAATAAATCTATATAAAAGTGTGTGTGTGTGTGTGTGTGTGTGTGTGTGTGTGTGTGTGTGTGTGTGTGTGTGTGTGTGTGTGTGTGTGAGTGTGAAAGGATAACCTTCAACGAATTTTTGATCTACAGACTTGAAATTTCGTATAATGGGTATTCAGGCACGTTGAAAACTTTTAGTCGGTTTTCATCCAGAAACAAAGCTGCTAAGGGGTCAACATTGAAAAATTGGTACTTGGGTGTCATCAGATTTTTATCTGTTTGTCAACTGTTTCACGACTGCGCATACGCAAATCATTCACATAACAGCTTCCTTGTGTTAAGTATAAGTAAGTCTGAAACCACTTTTTAAACAGCGTGACATACTGGCCTAATTGTTATTGTACTTGACTCAGTCTTTTAGCTTTTGGTTTTGATCTCAGCTCAAGTAGTTTTTTTTTTTTTTTTTTTTTTTTTTTTTTACTTACAAGAAGTGAACGATTTAGAAAAAAACAATACTCGCATGCACGTGTCTCAGTTTTTTCCCGGTTTATTTTACTTCATGTTTTTTTTTAGGAATTTAACGTTACATATAATCCCGGGAAACGGCGGGTACATTTGCTAGCATGTTATAAACCTGTGCTTTATGGTATCCAGAAAAGATATTTAATACTGTAACCGACAACACAGAAATGACCATCTGCTCCTTTTCCATCAAAATGGTTTAAATGCCTCTCACTAAGTATTAAATGAAAAATAGACATCTAAATATTTATATAGATGTTATTAAACTAGAAAATTATCTACTTAGCCTTGCTCTATAATAGCATTTAATAATGCCAACTAAATACAAGGAACCTTATATGCCATCGAATGAGCATATGTTGATTCTTTTAATAGTAAATCTACATAGACACTGACAAATTCTATTGTGGTTTCTGGGATAATTGATTCTAATTTAATTGCTCCGCCTATGTGATCAATTCGAATTGATTTGCTGTTAATGTTTGAAACAAGTCGCGCAGATCCGTTTCCATTCAAACTATATATCCATTATATCTCCGTTGTGAGACAACCACAACATACAATTATTTTGTCAGAAGGTCACTTGAATGAAATCACAAAACAAAACAACACAAAAAAAAAAGAAAAGAAAGGCACACAAAAGATAGAAATCCGTCCATGCAAATCGGTTTGTGCTATTAAGCATGTTTAAGTTATGGATCCACACACACACACACACACACACACACACACACACACACACACATAAGGGAAAAAGAAAAGAGTTTGGAAAAAGATAGAAAGAAAATCGGGAAGGGTGAAAAATTGGTCAAAGCAAAGAGGAGATAATCGGCAAACTCCACCATACTTCCCTTTTGCCGTCAGATGGAGCTCTAGTCGCTCACACCCAACGCCTTCAAGACTTGTAGAGAGACCTTTTCCATTTAGGGGAGTGGGGATACTCAAATGGGTTGGCGTATTTCCGATTAGGGGCAATAGCGAAAGATCAATTATCCTGTGGTTTAGGCTTGTCACAGTTCTCAGACCGCTGAGTTCTGGCAGGTTCTGTTCGAGTTTTCACGTGAGAAAAAAAATTATATATATATATATATATATATATATATATATATATAACGGGAACGTTCGTTCAGCTTACACGAGTCCCCACGCGCATGCAAACTCGCGCGCATGGAACATACTCACGTACACGTGGCCGTCCGTACTGGTCGCAAACGGGAATGTGTGTATGCGTACACGTATTCCAATATTAGGCGTAGTAACGCAGACTCACGCTCGTTTTCTTTTATACTTATGATATAGCAAGACTAAAAGCTACTCAAGGATAAGAGTCAATGAGACTGTTAGTCGGATGATGAACAATATTATGATATGATTGAAAACGATGAATTGGAATTACAACATTTTTATCTCTTTCAAATAAGTGTGTGCTGACATTAGATTTGAACAAGACCATGCTGTAGTCCACATGAAAGCAGTCCTGTATTGTTTATGTGTTTTATAGATAGGAAATTATCTGAAAAAAAAAACTCTCTCCGTGGAGGTTTAATTTATTTTTAGATTCACAGAAGAAACGAAAGTTCTTTGTAGCGGTTGTTAGAAGACGTGTTCTTGCTGTGAATGTATGACAGGAATGAGCCAGGAGATTGGCGCTCAGTTGAACACCTTCAATAAAAAATAAGGATAGAGTGGAGAAAGACTAGCAACGTCTCTTCTGATAAAAATAGCTATGAGGCAGAGAAGAAGACACCTCCTACTAGATTGCGAAGTTTATTTGTAAACATCCAGGCACGTTTGCATTTTGATGGTACAGCATGGTGTATGGGGCATGCAAAATGTATGCAGATATTGAACAGACTGCGCTTAGTTTGGCATAAGATCAAGTTTGGTGAGCACCTTACTCGATAGCAATGTTATGTGAGCAAATTTTTTTATGAATATATTGTTTTATTGGAACTATTTTACGTTAAGAATAAAGAAACTTATACAAAACAATGAGCGTCTGCTTTTATAAAGGAAACGATTTTTCAAATGTGATTGACTTTACAAGCTCAAGTTAACATTCAAGATGACGAACGGAAGAGCAAGTTCGCAGAAAACAAAATTGAAGAGGAAAAATAAAAAAGAAATAGAGCCGATCTATTTGGTGAATATCACAGATAAAATTAGTATTGTTTTATTTAACATTTTAATATTTACATAAGAA
>NC_136482.1:101218393-101233393 GCF_053919585.1 Euprymna scolopes | reverse complement strand
CGTGAGAATTCGTCAGGCTTATGTTTTTATTTTGTTATTATAGTGTGCCGTGAACATTGAAGGATAGAACAAGTAATGAGTGGTTGTTTTCTGTTTCTTGGTTGAATTTTATGCAGTGTCTGACTAAATCTAATTTATTTTTAATATCTTTGTGCATGTTTTCATGAAGAAAAATTTAAATATTATTGTATCTAAAATAGTTTTTGTTTGTAGGTAATCTAAATTTGAAATTAACATATTATAGGAATCTATGAAAATGCAGGCTTATACTCCACTAAGATGGTTTTCTATACGATACCTGGAATTATGTAACTATAAAACAAACATTAAAAACCACAAAACATCTCCAAAACAAACCAATTTCCAATATAGACTGTTCCTTGCAAAAATTACCATCAGATACATGTTGGTGAAATGCAATGTAGATTAGAGAAAAGGATCAATGAAAATACAAGTGATATAAGTAAAAGCAATTCTCTGAATGCATTATTCTCTCATTCATTGCAGCATTATCATACTTTTGATTTCAAACATGCAAATATAGTTAAATTCATTTCAAATAAACCGCGACGGAGTCTTCTTGGATCAGCACTCATCGCTAATTCAAGCAGAATTAAACAATGTGGAGGTTTCTGTAATGTATATAATAAATAAACTTCTCTTAAAAGAACATCATTTAATTTTAGACATAACTCTTTCACACCATAGAAAACACCCCCTGTAATAATTAATACATTATACATAAATATATATATATATATATATATATATATATATATATATATATTAATACATATAACCAGTAAATAAATTACATAACAATAATACACCCATTTCATCTCAGCTACACATCAATATTTGAATTATAACGGACATATTTGTTCCAAAAAATATGAATTGCATCATATCTTTTTAAAATATATTAACGGCTATATGACGCTCTAAAAAATCTTACTTTCTTTCACAAAACTATGCCCCCCTCTTTTTTTTTTTTTAATTTCCAACGACTTTTTTCGTTTCTGAAATGGAACAAGGTTATACATTTTATAACATCAAAAATATATTTTTCAAATATTTGTACTGGTGTTTTGTTTTCTTAATTTCATTCATCCAGAGGAAGTCTCGCAATAAAGACGAAACGTTGATGAACACACAAGTTGGCTTGTTCCCTTTTTTGTCTCTCTATTTCGTCGGAATAAGATTTCCATTATTCTCATCATATATATATATATATATATATATATATATATATATATATATATATATATATATATATATATATAAGATAGCTAGCAAGAAATTGGATGCTTATTTTTCTAGATGTCATTGGTGCGCATACAGCCATATCGTCTCAAATAACCCAAATTTATATAAATAAAAGAGTAGATGCACGTATGTGTGTATCTGTGTGAAAATATTTAACCAATAAACTCTTGAACTATTGGTCACATAACACTTAAATTAACAGGAAATACTAATCATATACCAAGGATGGTTGATAACATGTAAAATTTTTGTTTCGATTGATGAATAATATGTAGAGAAATACAAGTTGAAATGCAAAATCTTCATTTCAATTTACTGACATATTTCTATTACTTTTGCGCATGCGTAAATTCGCTCATGGCTTGAAGTGGTTTCACTTTTTTAATCTTTCTCATCTGTCTATCGGTAGTTCAAACGGTAGGGAACCCGCTTGGATCGCTAGATGTTTTGGTTTCGATTCTAGCTGATGGCACTCACGTCATTATTTACTCTTCTGAAATCAGTACTTAAAACACTCAAACACACACACACACACATATATATACATATATATACATACATACACACACACACACACACACACACATATATATATATATATATATATATATATATATATATATATATATTATGTATGATATATGTCATATATATACATATATTCAGTATAGAAGTGGCTTTTCAATATTAAATACGAAATCTGACTGATTAAAATATATTTATACGATCGGGTAATTTATTGAAAAAGATTCTCAACTACCTCCTGTTTATCTTTTTCCTTTTCTTTCATTCAAGGATAAGTTTTAATGTGACGAATTGATTATTAGTTAAAATATTAATGAACTAGCGGGACCTGTGGAAATTTCACTGGGGACTCATTCATATGTAATATATTAGTGTTGGCATTCTGTATATGTTCAGCGTCAATGGAGACCATATGATATTATTGTAGCTTTTTGGTTAAAACTGCAAAAGTATTTTCTAAGCTAGCACAAATGCCCGCCGTAGTCGGGTTGTAAAGTATACTTAAATATATTTTAATTCTCGCAAATTTCGTATATATTATAGTTAATGTTCTATTGATTTTTATATATTATAAAGTTATGATTTCAAAAATAAAAAAATATATATCCATATGACTTGGGTGCATTAGCTTGAATCGAAATAAAAACTTATGAAAGAAATGTGTCCTTCAGCTATAATCGAAACCGAAACCCAAACTTATGAAGAATTCTCCACAAAATTATTTATGAAAAAGAAAAAAAAAAAAGATTACTGGAGTGCCATCAGTTATAATCGAAACTGAAACCAAAACTTATGAATAATTCTTGGTAAAATTATTTATGAAAAGAAATGGAAGTACATAATAATTAAACGGCACGGATGTAAGCGTGACAGAAAATAACACACACGCTATCGTGTTGATATATAGATAATATGAAAGGACTGAAACTGTTTAATTGAATTAATAAAATTGAATTGCTTACGGAGATCGATTATGACAAGTATTTGTTGGCATTATATACGGCATAATTACGTTTACACACCCGTTCCCATTAGATCACCGAAATTAAGCAATGTTGAGTCTAATTACTATTAAATATGGGTTAACATTTATGAATACCGGGTGCTATACATGGGATATCTCTCTGCTTGTTTCGGCAATGTTTTCAGTTCCCCTAGACTACTCCTAGCCACTAGAATCGAGCAATGCTGATTCAAGAGAGATGTGGTTAGAGATTGCGCGCCCCTTGTTTCATAATAGCCTCTCCACTCACAGGCCCTCTTACAGAAGATATCTATAGTCTCTCGATTGAACGAAGAATATCGCTGTCGACACTGGATTTGACGACGTACATGTTGTAATTTACAGGGAAGCAGTGCTTGATTTTTAATTCCTCATGTAATTTTTTTGTCGTCAGAAGTACATTATTTGTTATACAAATATAAAATCTAAAATTCGATCACCTTCTTGCCAATAGTATAACTTAAAGAAAACAATTCCACCCTTTTATGCTCTGCCAATTGCGCTACTCACGCATGTGTCACAGAGATCAAATGTGGCCGTTTGAATGCTTTTAACATTTTTAAGAATCTTTTATAAGAGACGATTCCCGCCATTGTTGGGATCGCGCCGTTGATGGCGTTTAACGTTTCCAACATGTGCGCAACGTTATAACCAAATGTCTAAACAAGAACTGGCATTCTTGACTTGCATCCATTCAACGTGTGCGTTTAGCGATGCTAAATGCTACTTCAAATATAACTAGAGTCAACCCAGCCCATATTTTAAACACGCACCAATGCCTTATTTGTTTGTTATGTTTTTCATAGCATCTTCCTTTTTAAGGATCTTTTCATTTCAACCCGTACCCATAGAGGTAAAAAGAACATTGCATTTGTACCTCATGTACGTACGTACGTCATCACTTTTCACACACATAAAAATAGATTTACGGAGATAGTGATTTGTGATTAATCTGATGTCGCTATGGTGAAAAATATGAATTGGTCAAAAATCATATTATGTCGTCTCATCGCCAGAAAATTTTTTAAATAAATACAAGTCAAAAAGCGACATTTGTTTTACTGATTTGCAAAATATTTAACTAACAATTATTTTCACGACAAAAAGACAGTTTTATAAATAGATATCTTGCTATAATATATTATAACTTTAAGGACATAACGAAAAACATTCACTTGATTTATTTAAAACTGACAATAACATTAATCTTTTACAGAAGAAGAGAGTGTCATTTTCTTTCTTAATACTATTAACACGAACGGCTATTCATTATTTCAAATGGTACATCATTATTTTTACTCACGGAGTACTCGCATAGGTCATCATCAGAGGTTGCTCACTGACAACAGCCGGTGATGCTTCCTGGAATCTGTGTAAAAACAAGTCTCCACGGATATACGGTACTCTCTACTTCTTTTGATAGCCTTCGCAAATGAATTTGCGTTATCGCAACAGCTGTTTACCATTTACTTCTCGCGAGTACCATTGATCTTCACTGGAATTTGGGTGACAACAAGCCTCTCCAAGGTCCCAGAATCCAGTGGAGATCTGGTTAGTGCTTTCTTTCCTCAGTCTTTTCATCCTCGTTGACCCTTCACGACTATTTGGTGTGACACCGGTCGATGGAGAGGGTGTAGCTAACTTGCAATTTTGCGTTTTTTGTTTTCTTGATTCCATGTGGAGTTCTGCTATCCGTTTGTTTTACTTCTACTGTGGTTTCCATACAGCTGGCTAGCGTTTGTAGTTTATGTGGTTTAAGTTACACATTAAAGTGTTTTATTTAAGAATTCAGCTGTCTACAGCGGTAGACAGTTGTGTAGTCTCCATCTTCCCCTTAAATCCGATTTTTCATAGTTTTTTATTCATGTTTTTTTGTGAATGTTCCTAGTGATCCTACAATTATTGGTATTATATTGATTTTCTTCATATTTCATATTCTTTTCAGTTCTATTACAAATTCTGCGTATTTGTTTCGTTTTTTCTGTCTCTTCGATCATCACTCTGTGCTCTGCTGGACGACAAAATCTGCAATTTGGCAGTTTCTTATGTACTTCTCCCCAATAGTGACACTCAGGGTTGAGTTGAACTTACTTCCCCCGGCGGAAGAAGTTTCGGGGAAATATTAAATTCATAAGCGGTCTCCAGTCGTATATATATCCCAGTCACGAGAGATGACGACGTTATATTTTTGCAGTTCTTGCAGAAAAGTATCAACATCGTTCTACATAAAGCGCCTGATATTCCCAAAGAATCACCCATCTGATATTGTACAGGCTTGACGTTGCTTAATTTCGGTGATCTAACGAGAATTGGTGTGTAAAGGTGATTAACAATAAAGCAACCCCTTCTCAGGGAGAGAGTAAAGCTTGGAATGATGGACCTTCTAGAACTAAGCAGAACCATACATCAGCCCGACAGCAACAACTGCAACTGCTATACTGATTGTCAAGGGCGTATCGCTAACTGGTACGAAAATCTATTCAAACTGTGTCATGTAAGTGCTTAAAGTATATGTTAAGTATTAATATTTATTTTGAAATCCGAGTGTGACAGATAAACAGACAAAAATAAGTATTCCATAGAGATGAGTAGTCGCAACTGAAAAGACAAACAAAAGAACGTAACACTATTTTATTATTTACCTAGCGTACACCAGTAGCTGCCATCAAAATTTGCGTCCATTTTTCTATTGTTTTTCCTTTTGACAATGGCGAGCGTCATTTCAGGAAAGAAAATACCATCGCAAAATATAAGAAAGCAAATGTTGCATATGGCGGCGAAATATCTAAAATGTCGACGGTCGGCCATTTTGTTTTGATTCTACTTAATTTCGCTCCCCTATCCTGCCCTCTTATACTCTTTCTTCTACAATCAGTTCGGCAAACACGTTGTTTTAGTTGAGTATTTCTCCGATATTTTTGTTTGTTGCTTCGTCTTTTTTTTTTCTTTTCAGCTGGGGGTTATTTTCTTATCACCGCCCTCTTTTGTCTATTCAGCCGAAATATATATATCGACAGTTCCTCGCTTCTATGTCCCATTCGAAAAAGCACCTATGGTTTAAAGTCGAAAGCTAAATTGATCGAACAAATGTTTTGTTTTTCTTTCTCGAAATGAGTTTTACTTCACCTTATTGCATTTCTTTCTGATTTTCTTGTTTTTGGCCCTTTATACCACGTGTCAAACTCCTGTGTGGCCTTAAAGTATATATATATATATATATATATATATATATATATATATATATATATATATATATATATATAGCATTTATAGCACATATATATACTAGCATTTCAGCCCGGCGTTGCCCGGGTGTTTGAAGGTGTATGCTGAGCGAAAAAAAAAGAGTAAATTTTTTTTTAATTTGACCCCTATTATGACCCCTTAAAATTTATAGTTTCGGACTCAAATCACTTTATTAAGTTAGATCCAGGTTCAAGGAACCTATATCTAAAATTTCAAGTGTCTAGACCCAAAATTGTCGGAGGAGTTTGGTAGAGTTCTTAAAGGTCAAATCGTTGAAATTTGACCCCTTAACAGCCAAATTTCTGGCTGACACCCGTCACATCGATTTTCCCAAATCTCAGTACCGGGTATTTCAAATTTCGAGTCTATTGACTAAAAATTGACAGAGTTATTGCGTAGGGAAATGTACACAGACAGACACACAGACACGTTCACCTTTATAGATATATATATATATATATATATATATATATATATTAGACATTAAGAGGAGATTATAGATAGATATATAAATACCCGTTCACATACACCTTTCATGATAAAGCTAGAACCCAGAATTAGATAGAATCGAGCAATTGCATCGACAACGGACAACGCCAAACCCAAAGTGGGTTTCGATGTACTGCATCTCATCAGTGACGTGCTCCGACATAGGCGCGAACCCAGGTCGTCGCACTCATGAAGTGTGCAATACTGACGACCTAACCATATGGGCCACGGCGCAATCTATTGGCTATCTTAGTTGTATAGGACGTGTTGTTTGTCACATCGTAGAATGTAGAACTGGATGAAAATATAAGAATTTAAAAAATCGAGGCGTAGTCAATAGATTGCGCCGTGGCCCATATGGTTAGGTCATCAGTATTGCACACTTCATGAGTGCGACGACCTGGGTTCACGTCTATGTCGGAGCACGTCACTGATGAGAGGCAGTACATCAAAACCCACTTTGGGGCTGACGTTGTCCGTTGTCGATGCAATTGCTCGAATCTATCTAATTCTGGTTTCTAGGTTTATCGTGAAAGGTGTATGTGAACGGGTATATATATATATATATATATATATATATATATATATATATATAACACTAGCATTTCTGTATGTACTTTTTAGATTTAAATTATTTTCAAATCATACTTCAAATACTGAGTATACACAATAGTATCCAAATCGTTTACATCCGTCTTGCAGACGATGTTTATTTTCAATTATACAAAATAGCACAATAAAACAGCGGGATTTCGAGAAAATCATCATTTGTAACCAGGAAAACAACAATAGACAGTGCTCGAGAGAAAAAATAAGACAAGATTTACAAGTAGAGAATAACGTCAACCACTTCGATAAAATATTAAGCTATATGCATATCATTGTGCATTTTATGTAATCCGGGAAAGAATCAAATTTGTCTGTATTCATATTCTGCAATTTATTCAATTGTGCAAGGTGGGGTAATATATATAAAACGCTTTGAAAATAATAGATAAAAAAAACTAGGAACTCTTAGGGTTTTTTTTTTATCTATTATTTTCAAAGTGCTGTATCGCTTTTGTACAGTTAAAAAGTTATTTAAATTCCTACGGAATCGGTACAACGATGCTCAGATAAAAGAAAATTGTCTTTCACGTTTAAAAAGCAAAATTAGGTTGATTAGATTATTTATTTTCTTCGTTCGTTTGTGTCTTGAAGAAAACGTCTCTCCATTTTATATTAGTAAACGAATTCTTGCTTTTAAAGTTACACCTAGTCTTACAATTGAAATAAATAAATTAAGCAAACAACTTTATTCTTACATTAATTGGCCTTGTCGGTGGGGCATTAGAATACGCCGACTACCCCCCCCCCTGCAGAGGGTAAAAGTTCCTCAATGGGGGTCCTGGATATGACCTTAAACTATATCCAGTGGTGAGGCCCCAGCTTGTGGGCTTTGGGGAGTGTGGAGCCACCCTTTAATTACCATTGCTCCCAGGTCCACTCTGACCCGGAGTGGTAGTACCTGTTAGGGTCCCAACTATGGGTTAAATAGAAACCGACGTAAAAACAACAAATATATTCTTTTAAAAAAATTTTTCTTCAAAATCTTTGGATTCGGCATTAAATAACCCGAAAAAGGTTGATATGCCGTAAAACAAAAACAACCAACCAACTTACATTAATTTTAAGTCTGCCCCCCCCCTGTTCCGTCTAAAGAGGTTTTTAACTTTCTTTGATTTTTTTTCGATTCTCCAAATATTTGGCCAATCGTATTTCCCGTGAGTTAATAAGCAGCTTGATTTGCTTATTCGCTTTAAATTTGAGCGCAACTGAAGGCAAGAATATTTTTAATCATTCTAATCTTGTGCTTTCAAAAGTTGACACTGCAGTGTTGTCTAAAAGGTTGAATTTCTGCGTTCCCTTCCCTTTATATTGATAAAGGAGAAACACTTGCAGCATTTGAAGTCTTATTTTCCCAACTTAAGCATCATAATCCTACCTCTCTTGATTATATAACAGCTGTTAAGGCTAGTCTAAAAGACTTGGCCTCTCGTTATTCCAATTCATTGATTCAGTTGATTTTATTTGATCCAGCACGCATTTTAAAACCATTAAGTTATTGAAATCAAATAAAGATATTTATGTATGTAAACCGGGCAAAAGTGCTGATGTCGTTATCCTGAATCGTGTAGATTATGTCCAGAAAATGTTATTTTGAATAATGCAGATAAGTTTGTTCGCATCGGCTCTATTGAAACATGCAACAACAAAAACATGCGACAACACTTATAAGAATGAAATTAAGATCCAGAAGCGCCTTTTATACTTTTATAAGAAAGTATACTTTTCCAAAGAGATCTGTGACAAAATAAGGCCTTCTGGTTCATTAAGGCCTAGACTTTTACGGCCTTCCTAAAATATATAAAGAATATCACCCACGTTTGTCTCTGGCGGGGTTTGCCCAATACTCCCTAGCCCAGTGGCTATTGACTATTATAGAACCAGTTCATTCTCTATACACTCAATATTGCATTACCGATTCATTCAGGTTGGTTGAATATTTACATAAGTTGCAACCTAGTTCTGCGAACAACTTCATGTGTTTATTTGACGTTTCCAGCCTATTTACCAATGTCCCCCTACAGGAGACCATTGGTATTTGTGCCGACTTGCTTTATAATAGCAAGCTAACTTCGCCACCTTTCCGTAAGAATATATTTGTTGAACTCATGTTGATCTGTACTAAGTCAGTGGAATTCAGTTTTGATAACGTTATGTAAAATCAGATCGACGTCGTTTAGATGGAAATCCTCCTGGATCCTGCATTAGCGGATATTTTTGTAATATTCTATGACCCAACACTGTTTAGTAATATATTGAAGTCTTCAATATAGCTTAGATACGCCGATGAAATTTTTGCAATTTTTGTTCTTCGATAATCTCAATTCTCTCCATACAGCATTATCATTTACTATGAAGAAAGAGAATGAATGTTTCATGGAGGTCTTGATTGAACATAGTAAGAATACTTTTCTTACTACATTTTATCCCAAACGGACTTTCACCGGTCTTTATATAGATTAGCGCTTATTTATGCCTACTTTTAGAAAAATAGGGTTTATTAATACATTATATATGTATAGAGCCTTTAGAATTTTTTTCTGCCAACAAACTCGAACACGAATTGAATGCTGTTAAAGACATTTTCATTCGTAATGGTTATCCGGATAATTTGATTAATTATACTATTAATAATCAACTAAAAGAATACAATTCTGCTATAGCCCTGGGTCCGTTCAAGTGCCTTGTTTATTAAACTTACTTGGATTGGAATTGCTGGTCAGTGTTTGGACAGAAAGATTGTTACGTTTGTAAAAAAATGTTTCCCGTTTGTTGTGTTACGTTTGGTTTTGGGTGTAAAATCTGCATTCCTCCTGACAGTTTATCCTACATCACACAAAACGATGTTGTTTATGAATTAAATCGCCAGTGTGCTGCTGGCTATGTGGGTCAAACCTCCTAAAACTTGTAGACATGCATCAACCAACATATACCAGCAGAAATTAGACTGGGAAAGCCCCGTCGTTTTCGCCTCTTTTCTGCCATGGAATCTGCCATTGGCCCACATCTAATTGAAAATCCAGGTTGTGTCAATGCCTATAAATTGGACTGTTTCAGAATATTTCACCAGGCTGATTCTCAAAGCAATTTTAAGATTTTGGAACCAGTCTCAATGTTTTCATGCATGCCTTCGCTTTGTCGACAGAAATAATTTGTTAAATCCTTAGACTTGCTTGGAGAAATATTTTAATCGTTCTCATACCCTTCCATCTCAATTGTACACATATTTTATATTATTATATATATATATATTTTACACGGATTCCCATTTGCTTTTTTTTTCAATCGTATATCAGCGAATATTTGCTTTTGTTTGCATCTGAGTTTTTTTTTTTACACATGATTTTCAAATCGCTGTATCGTTTTTGTACCGTTAAAAAGTTATATATATATATATATATATATAATTATATATGTGTCCTGATAATTTCTCTCTTAAATGGAGCACAAATGCTTATGGAAAAATGTATGCGTATATTTTATCCTATCATTACTTACCTTCTCGTCTGAGCTACAATCTATGCCCCCCTCTCTATAACTTTAAAGAAAATCACTTGTCTAGCTACAACCACTATCAACAATTTCTCGCACTTTCTATCTGGACCTAAATCTAAACGCAAATTCCATAAACAAAGCTTCTTCGTAGAACTGCCCGCCTGGGAAACTCTGTTCCTAGCCTACTTTCCAGCTAACTACAATATTGGCGTCTTCAAGACTAGTGAAAACAAATTCTTGTTGAGCCGTCCCCTTAAATAATTACATTTTTCCTAATTTTCACCACTAACGATCACTACGCTGTTGTCTCAGTGATCACAGTGTAGAGTAAAACCCCTGGATACGGCATTAATTCGTTCCAGGTTGCGATCGAAGGTGAAATCACCGTATGGCGAGGCCAAACCAAAATTTTATGCAGTACATATTAAAAATTAGTAGCAAAATACAGTACAATATATAATACACATGTATATAATCAAATAACATTATAAATAACACCGTAAGGAGAGGCAAATACCGTAACTAGGGGGCTGGAAAACATCGTATTCCACATACTAACCTGAAAAAATCGTATCCTAGGGCCACCGTATCCCAGAGTTTTACTGTACTCATTAACCCTTATCCTCAAGTGGCCTTTGAGCCTTGATATGTTGTGACTCTCTTGTCAAAAAAGTAAATACCGAAACAAAAAATACAGACGTAATATACTATTTTGTAATGTATGTATGTATGTATGCATGTATCTATCTATTTCTCTCTCTCTCTCTCTCTCTCTCTCTATATATATATATATATATATATATATATATATATATATATATATATGAATATATAACCAGCCTCTCTCGCTCTCTCTCTCTCTCTCTCTCTCTCTCTCGTTCTCCCTCTTCCTCTCCCTATGGATCAATATGACGTTAGTTCAGCGATTGTTGTGTTAGTGTTATAAGCGGAAGTCTTCACGGGAGTCAACGACGCGATTGCATCGAAACAGTCTGTGTCAATAGAAGGTCAAATTTCAGTGAAATCACTTAGATATTTTTGGATGGCAGTAAAGGTTGTCGCAGAAAATGGGCTAACCGACAGCAAAGATGGGCTTAGTTACTTCGGGTGATCACAGTGGACACGGGATTATAAAATAAACAAAAACAAACCATCCCCGCTAAACTGTTATACATGTATGACAGGCGTCCGGGTTTTGACTCTCGACATTAGCTGCATTTCCTCATACGGAATGGATTGTGATGCGACAAAAGATCGCATGTGAATAATTAAATCTATATATGCACCCCTTAGACTCACACACACATATATAGTATTATATATATTTACAAAAAAAAAAACGATGGCAACACATCGATATGAAATGAATATGGCGGTCATTTGAAAATAATTCCCATAAGAACAAATCATTTTTGTAAAAAATTAAATCGAATTACATTTTATTCTTCAACATGCGGCAACTATCAACAAGTAAACTTGAGGATCCAGAATCGAGTATTTGTTTTGCAGGAAAAAATTATCAATGACAAAGAAACGATAAAGAGACTCACTTTACTTCAGCGACAGAGAGGGAGAAAGAGAGATAGACGGAGGGCGCAGAGAAAGCATGCGAAACAGAAAGAGTCATAGTTTTCTTAAATCGTTATTTTTATCATAGATATTATATGTTTGGGAGTCTTGACCACATACATTTAGAAAAAAAATGATGACATAAAATCATCTAATTATTTAAAATATTTCGATAAAAATTTCATTATCAAGAACATTAATTGGGAACACGCCTTTTTCCCTTATTTTTTTTTTAAGAAAAAGTCAGACACCTAATAAAGAGCATATTTTTAAAACAAACTTTATGTTTATCTAGCAATGATTTTCAATTCTGTACATGAAGAATTAAAGAAGCATTAAAAAATTCACCATGTGTTTATTTATTATTACTATTACTATTAGTAGTAGTAGTAGTAGTAGTAGTAGTAGTAGTAGTAGTGTTTTCTAAATTTTCAACTTACAGAAGTCATTTTAGAGTTCTAGAATACCACGTGGACTTGAAAATCTAATTGTATTATTAATTCAAACATGAAACCAGTTATCACGAGAATACCAAATTCTCACTAAATCTCATGGTTAATGACGTCATTCGTTAATTTATGTACTAGTAAAACGTTATGCGGTTTTGTGAGTTTGTTCGTACACAAAAATAGACCTACAATTGGTTAACAAAAATAGGAATAGGCAGAGTACATATTACTAAGGCAGCTTTTACGATATAAAATCGTCAAAACACTGAAAATTAAGTGCGAGTTTACACCTGTTCGAATCTCACGTAAGTATAAAAATGAGTGTGATGTTAATGCATCTTTTATACACACACACACACACACACATATATATATATATATATATATATATATATATATATATATATATATATACATATATATATATATAGGAAGGGAGGGTCTCAATATGCAACTAACCCACTCCGGACCATCCCTTAGACAGCAGCTTTCTAAACGCAAGCACATCGAGGACCCACCACCATACACACTTACAAATTGCCCCGATACCCCGCAACCATCTGCCACCGCACACATGTAGTCTACAAACTAGAATGCTCTGTCTGCGGAAAATTCTATGTGGGCAGCACCACGAGACCCCTACACATAAGAACCAAGGAACACACACAAACAAACACAAACATCATCATTCCACAAACACCTCAACATCTGCACAAACACCAATATATCTGCTAAAGTCGATATTTTAACCACAGAACGCAATATTGGGAATCTTCGCATAAAGGAATCATTACTAATATCCGAATTACGGCCAGAACTCAACAATAGACTGGAGATCGGATCATCATTCATCATATAACTTTACATACGGCTACCACCAAAGACTTACCATTACAACCCTAACCCATTAGAACAGGTATACCACTGCACACCGCTCATACACCAACTCACAGTCCAGAAAGGGCCTTACTACAAGCCCCCTCCCATATGAATTATATATAAAAATAAAAAAAGAAATTAAATAAATAAGTAAAAAACAGCAATATATATAAAAAAAATAATAAATAGTTAACTGAAGTAACATAAACCAATATAAAGGGAAAAAAATTTGATTTAAGCTAACCCACCTATTCAAACCCAAATAAACACTAACAACAAACATAAATAAATAAACAAATAATAATAAAGAATTAAATAAAAAATGTTCCATCTATAACCACTTATATGTTTTATTAAAATAAATAAAATAACAATTTCTAAAGGAAAGTCAAACCTGTGCCCCTCTTCCCACCTATCTTCCTACCCCCTAACCTAAACACCCCAACAATCGGCTAAGGACACCCCATCCCGCACATACCCTCCCCTTCCCTTCTCTTTCACATCCTCCCTCTACTTCTCTCCTTCAAAAGTTAACCCGTGCAAGCCTGCCAGCGGCTTGTGTGACCTAGATACACCAGGTCATTCCACTGAACAAGTAAGGATGTAAATAAACTAAACAAATAAATGAATAATACATAGCAGCAGAAAACAATAAAGACAACGAAATAGACATAGAATATACAAAATAAAAAGCTTACGCTAAAGCAACAAGTTATAAACTAAAAAAATAAATATATATACAAAAAAATTTCTAAAATAAAAGGAACAAAAAATGTAAATTACCTAAAACACGCCATACATATAAACCCCCTCCTTACATTTGCTCCGAGGCTCCACACAGCCATTCAATTCATTTTCCGCTCCATCATCTAGCATGTTTTGAATCGATCTGTCACGTCCACCATTTGAAAAGGGAAGTTTTTCCGAAATATATTATGGATATTGTCACAGACATAAGAAGTAAGACATTTTCATTTAATACAACTGAATAAATATATGTATATATAGACATATATGTATGTACTTATTGATTTGTAAATCGCCACTTGCTTTCGTCTTCTCTCACCAACACCGACTATATCTCATTCCTCGCATTGTGATAGCCTTCTAAATCTCTACTACACACACACACACACACACACACACATATATATATATATATATATATATATATATATATATATATATATATATATATATATATATATATGTATGTATGTATGTATGTCGGAGAAACATCACCACCGGAGGTTTCCAATCCGATATGGTCGAAAAATATTGGATCTCTTCAATTTCTGTTTATATCTGTTCTTCCTGGAAATAGCGACCGCAACTTGTTATTTTAGATCGCACATTATTTATTCATTTTTTATTTATTCTTCATTATTATTATATTATTATTATTATTATTATTATTATTATTATTATTAATTTTTTATGAACTTATTATTTTCACTTACATTTATCACTCGA
>NC_136482.1:101153393-101213393 GCF_053919585.1 Euprymna scolopes | reverse complement strand
TAGTATTGACTGCAAACAGTGGTCGGACCAGAAAATGGTTCGTTAAACAATTACGAAAACTAGAGATGGCCGAGCATAACAAGTTTGTGGGTTTTATTTTACTACATAAAACGTCGGAATTATCTTTCGCCGAAACGGTCGGACTTCTTACAGAACTATTAAACTCAAAAGTCTCTTTATTCTATAAGCGTTGGTCATGTCTGAATTTGCAGAAGAATGACGAAGATGATTTTACAACGTACACAGCCATGGTAAATAAACATTGTGACGAATTCAAACTTGTAGACCTCGGTGCTGATAATATTAAATGTTTAGTATTTAGGCATGGACAGACTTCAGGTCGAGATGCGGAAATTAGGAGGCGTGTCCTAACAAAATTCAAAACTTAACCTACAAAAGTTAAAGAAAGACTGCCAGAAAATAGAAATTCTTAAAAACGATTCGATGGATATCGAAGCAGGAGTCGCACAGATGAAAAAGCAGACAGACAATATTTTAAAAACGCATACAAAATAAAATACAAGTTAAGGAAAAAAGACACACATATCGACACATAGCTAAGAAAAATTTGAAGAAAGAAAATTCCAGTCTCCGTGTAATCGGTGTGACAATTTGTATTGCATTAAGAACTGTCTATATTTATCAAAAAATGTTAATGTGTAAAAAAAAAAGGACACGAAGGTACTCAGTACAGAAATAAAATGAAATCCAAAATCTGAGTGTGTTTGGCGGAGACTGAAAATAATGAAGGGTTGCAAAAATATCTGACTATAAAAATTCATGATAAAGACATAAAAATTCTACTCGATTCTGGTTAAGACCTTTCGATAGTAAATTTATATACCTGAAAGAAATTGAATAAATCCATAATGTTGAGAACACGCAAAACAGCAAAGACTGTTAACAGTACACAAATTAACTTCGAAGGTGAATTTTTAGCGAACGTTACATTATTGGAAAAGACGAAAAAAATAATAGCTTATGTATTAAGGAATACTAATAACCTACTGCGCTTGACTGGATTCATGAATTTAAATTATGGAACCAGCCAATTAATAATTTTGTAAAAGGAAAAAAATGTACAACAGACACCCACGCCTTGAAAAACAAATTACAAGGAAATCTTTCTTGTTCTAAGCTACGAAAGCCAAACAGAAGGTGCAAACAAACCGATACTGTTGTAAACCGAACAAAATTAGCTCTCCCCCAACAAGAACAGTGCCTGGACACAAACCAAGAAACCAAAGTCAGGTAGGGTACTTCATCACTAGTCCTGAAATGACGACACCCTTGTCAACCGACCTAGTCGTAAATGTCTATGCGATTGCAGGAGATTTTTCACTGGTTACGAAAATTTTAGCTACACCGCAGTTACCAGTTGCAACTCTATTTTTCTCAGTATTGGAACATTATTTACTGAGAATCATGTCACTCAACGATATTATGCACAGCAAAATAACAGCACTCAAGCTTTTTTTCCACAATAAGGAAGAACTTCCGGGCCGTTTTACTCGGCGTCTTTTAAAAATAGATAGTTCATCAGATTAACAACACTAGTGAAACCCTTGGGACAATATCGCCCCTTGTCTGATGGATTATTACAAGCGGGGTCCTAGTCAAGGTCTATTGACCCTTAATTACTTGTGGTGGAGTCTACCAACGCAAGTAACCAATTGTTGTATTAATCTCTCACGATTAATGCATGAGAAAATGGCAATAAAACGTTTTTATGCAGGTAAAAAAAAATTCGCTTTGAACATTCCCATTTTTAAACATATATTTTTGTATATATTTACATGCATATATAAATGTTCGAGATTGTTTCCGATTTTACAATTTTTACGACGTTTCAGCTGTTTTTCGGGTGCCTTTTGTGTTAGTCGGTAACTTTATTTAACCAACTGAGGTATACTATCCTAATTATATATTCAACACGTTTCAGATATCTTGTTACATAAGGAAGGTCGTGTTTGAATGACACTTAATCATCAGAGGTGACTCTAAACAGAAGTTGATGAAATCACGTGACTTTTAGAAAGAGATTTCTTGCCTCTTAACTGGCGAGACCTGAAGCATAAAAGATGTATCTATGATACTGTTCCCAATTGGTGGAGGTGGACCAGCATAATGTGGCAAGATTTGCTATCCGTCTCTCCCTCTCACTTTCTACGCACACGTTCACGTACTTGTGTCTGTTATTTTTTTTGTGAACGTTCTTCGCTTTGTGATAAATCTTTATTAAATACTAAACATTGGTGTCTAAGCATTGTATCCACAGACAAATACAACCTGGGTACTCCGTTTATACACTCATGGGTAAGAGAAAATATAGCAATCTTTTAAAGGATAAATGGGTTAATGCCAGTTACGTGTTGTCTTAATTCGCTTCATCAGAAATTGAACTTATAATCTATAGATTTAATTCCATTCATCTTGTACAGTGCATAGACAATAGAGTACAACTGTACAATACAATAATTAAATAGCAAAGAAAGGATCGATATGCCAGAAAACAGAATTCAAAGAAAACTTATTTGAACACACATTATGCTAAAACTGTTTGGAATACACAATGAATATATTCATACAAATAGCTGTAGATTAACATCTGCATGCATAAGAAAATGCATGGAATCTAAAAGACGTGCGTATAAAGATATGAGATATATTTTCTTCAATTATTGCAAGAAAACATGCGTTTTAATACAAGTTACTTATTATTCATTATAAACTTACTTGCACCTACTCAAATGCTGTAATTATTATTATTATTATTATTATTATTATTATTATTATTATTATTATTATTATTATTATTATTTGCTCACTGACCATAACCGGTGGTGTTCACTAGAGACTGGGTGATAAAAAATCCACAAAATTTTCAGTGATCTCCGCCTCTTTCGATGATTTTTGCAAATTATTTTACATTTTCGCAACAGTCGTTTACCACTAGCTACGACCATTGGGTTTTCCCTGGAATTTGAGTGGCAGTACGCTGTCTACAGGTTCCAATATTACGGCATCCTTCCAGGGAAGGTCTGGTTGGTACTCTCTATTTTCGGTCCATTCGCCACCTTGACCATTTAAGACAGTTTTATATGATGCCACTCGAAGCTGGTGTCACCATATGCATGTGTGTATGACTTAAACAAACAAACAAACAAAAATAAAACTGTGGGGGAAGGGAGGTTTATTGGGGTTTTATCAGTTTTCCATTGCTTTGCTTTCGCGTGCTTTCTTCCGATATGTCTTGTTCTTTTTCTATTTATCATTATATGTGTGGCAAGTCAGCGTTCGTTGGTTGTATTAGTTTTTTTTTTTTTTTTTCAAGTAGCTATCATTATTGAGAGATGACGATGGTCAAGTGATTAATAACACAGCCTGACGACCTGGGTGTTCCAAGTTCGAATCCAGTTTGTTCCATAAAATCACTTTCATTGAGGACATTGGCAACCTTCACGCCCCCCCCCTCGTAAGTAGGTGATGTCTTTCTAGAAAGAATTATGACAAGAAAAATATCGAAACCAATGCCACCAATATTATTTTCAGATTCATGCAATAGCATGATGATATGGGATTAGTGATTTAATTCATGTTCTATAATCCCTCCAGTTGTCTGCCCAGTTCCATCTATTTGATGATGATGATGATGATGATGATGATGATGATGATGATGATGATGATGATGATGATGATGATGATAATTCTGATTTCGTTTATCAACGTCTTCCTAAAAAGAGATGGGATTCATTTCCAGAGGATTTCCCTCAATCCTGGTTCCAAACCAGGAGCTTCAAAGATCAAGGGTTTTCCTAAGGATGTTGGTTGTACCTACAAAAGCAGGGATCTGAAAGCCGCCTAAAACATCGGGGGTTCGTAGTTTTTTTGTTTTGTTTTGTTTTTTGTTTTTTTTGTTTTTTCAATTTTCCTTTCAGACGACTTGATACTACTTCTAGCGTACCAACTACGACCGGGATTATTTGTGTTTTAACCCCGTGTATACGCCTTATCTCAAAGGCCAATAGAGCATAATTATCCTTATCTTTTACGTTCCTGTCCCAGGGTACTATGAAGTCTACTGTTCGCCAGTTTTGTATTTTTTAGACCTTGTCAATGAAGACCAAATCCGAACGATTGAGAAGTGTATGCAGAACTGTTAAAAATTGAATTTAAAAAAATGTTAGATTTCCAATATGTCATGCCTAGATTGTCTTTTGCCGTGTTTAAGAATTCATTTCCAAAACGCCAATCAGGAAAATGGCATTATCAAGTTCACATGCCGGTTCTCATTAGGTCACCAAAGTTAAGTGATGTTCAGCTTGATCAGTATCAGATGGGTGACCATTTGGGAATACCAGGTTATACCTCGCAAAAAAATAATGTAAAAAAAGGCAACCGGGATATGCATGCTACTGCGCACCGCTTGTGAATTTAATTCTCTAGAAACTTTTTGTGAACATCGCACAATAGAGATGATCTGTGTTTGGAGTTTTGTTGATTTTAGCTTTCAAATTCTTTTAATTATTCCGAGCTGTTAGTGTATTTACTGCAATTTGTTTTTCTTTCGTTAAAATATTAATCTGTTAAAAAAATACTTTTTCCTAATAAAAGGGAAATCTGTTTAGATAAATATAGACCACATCCTTTTGTTCATGTGACTTGGTTTCAACATTCTAGGGTTTTCATTAAGTTTTCATTATTGCTGTCCGTTGTCTCTTTTCTGTATGCTCTGACTCTAATATCTTCCATTCTTTTTCGAAGTTTTTCGGGATTTTTCCAAGTGTTCCTTCGATTATTCCTATTGTCTTGATTTTCTTTATGCTGCATATACCTTTCAGTTATCTGGCCAGTTTGTGTACTTGCTTTGATTCTCTGTCCCTTTGATGTTCACCCTGTGGACTGCTGGGACAGCGAAATCTACGACCTGGCTGGATTGTTACTTCTTTGTTAATTACTATGACATCCAGTCTTATAGCTGGGTTTATCTGTTTGGATTTCCATGTCCCACAAGATTTTATGATTTCCGTTTTCAATAGTGCTACCAGTTTGTGTTTGTGCCATTTGTTTGTCTAAGTGTTTGCTTGATTCTCAATGTATTGCGTTCTCCACCTAGTCGTGTCTATACTTATTTTCTTTTAGGTTTAGTTTGCTGCATTCACTTATGTGATTTATTGTTTCGCCTTTTTGTCTGCAGTCATTATTATTATTATTATTATTATTTTATCATTATTATTATTATTATCATTATTATTATTATTATTATTATTTTATTATCATTATTATTATTATTATTATTATTTTATTATTATTATTATTATTGTTGTTATTATTATTATTATTTTATTATTATTATTATTGTTGTTGTTGTTATCTAATATATAAATGGCTATATGTCTGTCTGTCTCCATATTTTTAAACTCTATCTCTTCCGAAATTAAAAGTCGCAGAGCGGCGCTAGGATCCTCAAATGATTGGATGTTTTTATGGGTCGTTTTTTATGGGTCTTTAGCCGATTAAAAAAGATTTTAAGGGGTTAAAAATGGGTCAGAATTAAAAAATCATTATACATTTTGTACATTTATCTTAGTTTATTTTTAATTTTTAATCAGTCCGTATGCGTGTCACGTTCGTACAGTGGTAATGTCACCAGCTTTGAATGCTACAATTTGGCTTTTGATTTCGATTCTAGCGTATTCTAAATCACGACTTTATAATAATATATACGAAATCTGGACAAATTAAAATATCATATTTAAACGTATTTTACGCCAACGCTAGTTATTATTATTATTATTATTATTATTATTATTATTATTATTATTATTATTATTATTATTATTATTTGATGTAACTGCAACTTTTCCTCTATATCTAGTAAGCGTAACATATTTATTTTCTCTCTCACTCTGTATGTATGTCTTTTCGTGCCTCTTCTTCTCCCTCTGAAAATCGACTCTATTCTTGCTAGCGATTTGTAATTGCATTAAAAAGTTTCGACTTCTCTTAAACCCTAAAAGTGAATTAGTTTCTTAAGAAACAATTCAATAAGTGTAATTCTTTTAATTAAATTATTTTACAGGTAAAATATTTGAATTTATCCGTTCAATTATAAACAAAACACATTTCTCAATGTATTTGTATTTAAAAATATGTAAGTGCACAAACATAATACAATTGAAACCTATTCCCTTAGATTTACGATGGAATTTTCAATTATTATTATTATTATTATTATTATTATTATTATTATTATTATTATTATTATTATTATTATTTCTTCAAATACAAAGAGCAATGGAAGTCCCTAATGTCTTTAAGAAATCTTCCTTAAGAGAAAACGCCCTCTGTCGGTTTCAATATAACATTGCAGTATTGTCTCGACGGAAATTAGTGTAAATGAATTGGAACGCCATGACACATGACGATTTTATCCTCTTTCATTCCAAGCTTCTCCTTAAAACACGCTTCTACCTCCTCTTTCTCCTTCTTCTTCTTCTTTTTGGAAGAGAAAAAATCTATTATCTTTCTCTCTTTAATTCTTTTAGAAGCGTTATATAACTTTTACCTTATAGCTTACGGGAATTGTGTTAACTTAAAATATTCTCATATAGACAATATATATATATATATATATATATATATATATATATATATATATATATATATATCCTGTATAACACTGTCTATAAACATGTATGCATACTTAAAGTTATATATACACACATTAACTATTAAAATTTACAAAAATAAATGTGTACATGTATTTTAACGCATTGTCTAAGATATATATTCAAGAATTTATAATGATCCGTTCATTGGTTTAGGAGATTATTCTGTACGCACACAAAATCATATATATATATATATATATATATATATATATATATAATCAGTGACAAAGAAGACTTAATGTTATAACAATTTACGTATATATGTGTGTGCGTGCGAGAGTGTGAAAGAGATCATAGTACAGTCTTGCGCTCCGCTATTCAAACATTGATCTTTTATCATATAGCACGGCATACATGCATCACATGCATATATGCACATACATAAGTGCATACAGACACTCTCTCTCTCTCTCTTTCTCTCTCTCTGTCTCTCACACACATGGTGACTTACATATGTTTTGATTTACATATAGAAGCATATACATTATTTAAATACACACACGCGCATATATATATATACGTGTGTGTGTGTGTGTGTGTGTGTGTGTGTGTTTAAAGGAGAGTGAGAAAGAGAGATACATATGTGTATATATGTATAAAACTGGACAGTAGTGCTCTGTGACCAAAGTTCAAAAATTGAACCCTGCAGCTCAAAACCGCAAAATGACCTGAGCGAACGTTCTTGTTACTTTTAATACGCTTAATACGATCAAACTCTCTTGTGCGTTGAATCAAAAGGTAGGCAAAACTTTATCATCATATACTCCACTCCTCCCGCACTCTCGTTCGTATCTACCTTTGCCTACAACTACCATCCACTCGCATTCCCGACAAACACCTCCGTCACAACCATCTGCTACATGGCCTTTTCCTATTCTATTACACGATGTTCTTTTTAGGGGGGGTAGGCTTTGTCTTTACACACACACACACACACACACACACACACACACACACACACACACACACACACACATATATATATATATGTATGTATATATATTAGCGGAGCGATGCGCCAGACCTTGCCGGGTCGTAAAATACGCTTAAATATATTTTCATTCATGCAGATTCATTATTACAGAGCCAATTCTCTAGTAAATGTTATATTGTACCTAGCTTATAGTACTTATTTCATAAGTTTTTAAAAAAATAACCTGAATGCTGTCAGCTAGAATTCAAACCGAAACATTTAGCGCTCCAGCCTCGTCGTCCACCGATCTTGTTATCGAGAGATAGGTAAGAAAGATTTAATATAAAAAGATTTGAAGAAATGAATTGAATTTGGGCATGCGCAGACAGAAATAAAAAAAATAAGTCTGCAAGTTGAAATGAACATTTTGCATATATATTTCTGTACATATGTATGACTGTAAATAATCCTTTAGCTAAACAAAGATTTTACTCGTTATAAACTATACCTGGTGTATGATTACTATTCCTTGTTAATTTCAGTGTTATATGGCCAGTCGTATAAGTGTTTATCAGTTATCATGCATATATATATATATATATATATATATATATATATATATATATATATATTATACACTCTTGTAGGCCGCTTGGCGTCAGCCGGTCGTAAAGTATGTTTAAATATATTTTAATTTATGCAGATGTGTTATTATATAGCCAATTCTCTATTGATTAATGTATTGTATCCAAAATATAGTAATAATTTCCAAAGATGTATATACATGAGAATATATGAAATAATAAAATACGCCATCTGAGTTGCCTATTATTGTTATAAAGTTCCATTCTCTCTATGTGTGCTGTCTTGATCATGCACCGTTCAAGGAATTAATTCTATATCTATGAGGTCGCATTAATTCATGTTTATAGGGAGAGTAATCACTGTCAATAGTAGAAACTACGCGTAAGTTTGAAGGGCATGGGGTGTTATGCCTATAATATATATATATATATATATATATATATATATATAGTGTGTGTGTCTGTATATATATATGTATGTGTGTATGTATATATGTATGTGTGTATATATATGTGTGTGTGTGTATATATGTATGTGTGTATATATGTATGTGTATATATATGTGTGTGTGTGTCCGTGTATATATGTGTGTGTGTGTACATATAAATGTTTAAATGGCAAACAGATTACGAGCTCAAATATGGCATCAGTACTGCATACATGGTTTGATAGCAGATTTGTAGAGACAGTGTTAGGTGTGCGGAAGTATTTAGAGCGATAGGCTGAACCGATTTTTCGAAAAGCAAGAAAGAGCAATAGATTTAATATGCGGACCTCAAGAAAGATGTGATGAGAAAGAAAGACCAAATAGTTTTCGAGTTGTTTCTCCTCAAGAGCAGAGCTACCCATACGAATCTTAGGGAGAAAAGGTACTCACATGCGATTAAAAGACAATGTCCGAGCTTTAATAAGATTAAACGAAGCAAACCATGTCTTACCCAAACCCATAACTGAAGCCAGATCAACTTTTAGATTAACTGCATATTTCAACTGATCCGAAGAAGACGGGCAAGTAGCAGTACTAGAATAAGGGGCGATGTCATCAATATAAATGTGGATTTTCTGAATAAAATTCCCTGGAAGTCCATTTATATAGAGAAGAAACGCAGTTGAACCTAAAATAGAGTCTTGAGGAACACCGGTATTGACAGTAAAATAAAATGAAGATACTCTATCAATGTTCGACCAGAAAGAAAAGAACCCACAATTGCAAGAACTTTATAACAAATACCAGAAACTCGAAAATTGTCTGCGTGTGTGCATATTTCACTACTAAACGAATCAATTTTCAGTCTATAGACTCGAGATTTGACATAAGAGATATTGAGATTTGGGAAGATCTTTTTAATCGGTTTTCGGCCAGAAGCTTAGCTGTCAAGGGGTTAAAGTTCAACGATTTGATCTTTGAAAACTCTACCAAACTCCATCGCCAATTTTGGATCTAAACACTTGAAATTTTACATGTAGATAACTTGGATATGGATCAAACTTTTAAATTCAATTTGAGCACAAAACAATAAATGTTAATGGATCAAAATTGGGGTCAAAGTTTTAAAAATTTGAACTCTGCGGTCTCTACCAAATTACTCAGCCAATTTTTTGTCTAAACATTTGAATTTTTACATAAAGTGTATTCAGACATAGGGCAAGCTTTTTAATCCGTTTAATTTGTCTGCCAAGAGATCAAAGTCCAAAAGATTTGACTTTTGCATTCTCTAGCAAACTATTCAGCCAATTTTGGGTCTAAACATTTGAAATGTTACATAAATGGTATTCATACATGCAACAAGCCTTTTAATCAGTTTTTGGACGGAATTTTGTTGCCAAGAGGTCAAAGTTAAAAGAGTTGACGTTTGCAGATTTTACCAAACTCTTCCGCCAGTTTTGACTCTAAACACTTGAAATTTTATATGTAGAGTACCTAAACATGAGTCAAACAATTTAATATATATATATATATATATATATATATATATATATATATAGAGAGAGAGAGAGAGAGAGAGAGAGAGAGAGAGAGAGAGAGATGCACATAAAGCTATGAACAGTACATAGGGCCCGTGCAAAACCGGGCTGAACTGCTAGAAAAAATATTTTCCTTATTTAATTGTTATTTAATTATTTTTTTCTTCAACAAACAAATGAGTCAGATCATTTTGTGACACCCTGTACTTTGATGTCTCGGTCATACAAGTTTAGTGCGCGCCTTGCTACTCACATCTCTGTTACCACTCTCCAAACCCATCTCATAACTGTGCTGACATAAACTGCATCGGATTCGTAAACGTTCAACAGGCGCCGATGAATGTTGATCGATTTAATTTTTTTTTTACATGGAAGAATTTAATGGCTCATCTATTCTTCTGACACACGTCAATAACAGGGATTGCTTTCTTAGGATCTCACATGGTCAATATCTGCAACAGAAAAGTGAACCTTTCAGGTTATGCATGCATATGTTCACTCAGTATAACAATATACTTTGCAATCTCTTTCTGATCCATTCGGGCGGAATAAACAAATATTTCTTTTGGCACGTCCCTAGATATATATAATATATAATAGAGAGAGAGAGAGAGAGAGAGAGAGAGAAAAGAGAGAGAGGTAGAGAGAAAAGGGAGGGGGAGAGGGAAAAGGATGTTTTCTTCTTTCGTTTTACACAATTTTTTTCTCACCATTGTCTTTTTCTCTTTGTCCCTCGCTCTCTCTCTCTCTCCTTCTCTATCTCTCTCCGATCTCTCTCATTCTCTCTCTGAGCACTCTCTCTCTCTCCGAGCTCTTTCATAACCTTTTACTAGTCCCTACTCTCATTTTCACACCTCTTTATATTACTTTCTTCCCTGTATAAGACCATCCAAGTTTACCTGCGTATACGTATGTATGTGTTCGCATATAAACAAATGCTTAAAGATCTCTTCTACCTTTTTTCTCTTATATATATATATATATATATATATATATATATATATATATATATGTATGTATGTATATATTGTACTTATTTGCTGTAGCGAAAGGTAAAAATAAGTCTAATAACGTTAAAAAAAAAGAACAACGTAAAGAAAAAGAGAGAATGAGAATCGGTTTTAGTGGCTTGGCCAAGTTCTTTAGCATCTCTGCTTTCCCTGGGCACCGTAGTTTCTGTGTGCGTTACCAGTGTGCATAACAACCCTATTACGGACAACGAATACTTCCGCCTCGGGCAAGGTGCCTTTTTCCTGCTCCGTCGCTGCAGAGAAGAAAAGTGCCGCGTCCCAGGAGAACCGTCCGGATATTCTTTCCTTAGGCTCTATTAAGGGGTTCTACTTTGGTGAGAGTGTCCAAGAACGAGTCCCAGAGCCGATGGCGTTCCTCAACTTTGGTCATGCTAGCATGGTAGATAATCAGGAGAGAGGTTTTTGCTGAGAAGTCGTCCACGGTTGGCCGCCGACTGTAAGACCATTATTGAATAAAGAAGTGGCCTGCTGAAGCGTTGTCTTCGCAGCAAATAACTTGTATTGTGTGCATAATTATCTATTGTGCATCCCGGAAGATTTCTCTATCCTCTTCCAACCCCGCTCCTCCTCTCCTTTATTCGGATTTTCCTTTTTCTTTTCGTTTTCTTCTTTTTTTTTTGTCTGAAAATCATCATTTATTCTTCCCTTCCAATGTTTGCTCACCTTATACTTTTCTTCCACTTTTTCTTCTTCTAACTCTTCTCTTCTTTCTTCTACTTCTGTTTATTCGCATTCTCCTATTTCTCTTCTTTTTTTCTTGTTTTCGTTATTGTTCTTGTTTTTATTGTTTTGTTCTTCTTCCTTCTTGTTCTTTTTCTTCTTATTATTCACCTTCTCCTGATCCTATTTCCTCATCCTTCTACTTTATTTTCTCCTCCTTCTACTTTATTTCCTCTCCTGTTACTTTTACGGTTTACTCACATCATCTTACTCCTCATATTTCCCCTTTTATTCTTTCGTTTTCTTCGTTTTCTTTTCATTATTTTCTTCTCCTCCTCCTTCTTTTTCTTCTTCTTCTTCTTCTTCTTCTTCTTCTCCTTCTCTTCCTTATTCTTCCTTGTTCTGCTTTCCTGCTCCCTTACTTTCTTCCTCTCCATTCTGCTTCCACTCTTTCTATTCTGGTTTTTTTTTTTTTTAATTTCCTCTTTCTGAATCTAACCTTCCTTTTTCTTATTCTTTCTTCCTTCTTTCCTTTTTTGGTTTGCGTTTTTCCTTCCACTTTTTCTTCTTCTTCTTCTTTCTCCCCTTCCTCCTCTATCATTTTGATAATAAATTCAACGTAACAAAAGAGCGAATCGCATTATTTTCTTGACGCTGATCCTTCGGCAAAAGCAAAAACCAAGGAAACAAAGGTGGAGCGACGCTTATTATGAAAATGTGAAGGCGGGAGAAAGATTTGAAAAACATTACGATGGTAAGAGTGGGGATCGTAAGAGAGCGGAAGGGTCTTATACTTTTATAGAAAAGTACAAATTTGAAGTCGATATAAAAGCAGATCAGAGGTTACAGCATCTTACACTGGTCGTAGCGGAAGTAGCAGAATGTTGTGACTTTCTTCCGAAAACAAATTATTCGCTTGTTATATTTTCTTTGTACACTATCAGTAGCGACGACTTTCGGTGTGTGACGAAAGCAAACAAACAAAATCTTATACAGCATCGACTGGAAAATTACGACGTGGATATATATATATATATATATATATATATATATATATATATATATATATATATATATATAGGAAACTACAAAACTTTTTAAAGTTCACCAAACTAGGATTACCTCTACCGACTTGCGCGAAAAAACACATGAGAATGGATTTTCTTAAGATGCGATAATCTAATCTGCGCGTTTGGTGATGAACATGGAATTTTAGTTCTGTATCTACCGATGAATCTATCTATGGTGTGGACAAAACTTCAGCAAAAAAAAAAAAAATTGCATACGTTATATACACATATAAACACTTTCTTTTACCATGAATATCAATGAAAATTCTTATCTAATATGTTTCAAATTACAGGAATTTCACTGCACACACACTTTTAAAAGGAAAATAGGATTTTACGTGTACCAAAGTTTAAACCGTATTTTTGATTGAATATGACTGATGGTTACTCTTAATGAGACAACATCTTGTACAATACTGTTCTAAAGACGTATATTTAATAGTCAAGATATTTTTGTATATGCCCACGGTTTCATTTGTTGTTTGATTTAAAAAAAAATGAAGAAAAAAAAACAGAATAATTTGTAAAGTCATAATGAAGTTTTATCGCCAACAAAAAAAAACAAAAAAAAATGCGCATATTGGCTCAATAGATAACGTACAAGGAGATCAAATACACGCGGATCAATTCACCTGGTGTTGATCGCTTACCTCCCCTTGGTTCAACTGTTGAACTTTTCAGCGTCAGAACTTTGCTTACGTTATGCTATGTATGTCATGTAAGTTAACCATCTGTTGTGATGCGCTGATAACTTAAACAACAATTAACATACGATTGACTTTCATTTCCTTCAATTCACAAGATGTTTACATTCGGATTTCATTTCAATGTTTTTATGATTTTTTTGGTCCAGAACTAATTATTTTCAAGATATGCTTAGCAGAAATCAAAAGAACTTTTGACGAATAGATACACAATTTATGTTCTTTCAAAATAATGGAGATGGCTCCGCGTTTCCTGGATATTGATGTTTGAAAAGATCTGCGTTTTATATTGCAGAGAATCTGCTCTTTTAAAGGTCGTTAAAAGGTACACCATCATAAAACAAAACAAGTTTTAAACATAAAACTATATTTAATAACAACAGTTGAATCGGAAATTTAAAAAAAAAAGAAAGAAAGAAAACTTTGCGTTCGAAAATTGGAAGGCTTGAATTTCAAGCTTGAAATATACATAGGACATTTTCTCTTGAATTACCAGTGAATCCTATAACTTGCTCAGTTCTTGGCGATCTTAAAAACTCTCTTTCCCTTCTTATTTTGCTTATTCCTGGATGTAGGGACGAACGTTAAACAACATTATGATCATGTCTTCGAATCTAAAACAGAACAAGGAAAAATAACATATATCCAATATTATGTAAATATTAACTTATCTATAAATTAAATTTATATACTTTATATAATAACTAAAAATAGAATTATGGCAGACTTACACAGTTCATTTTTCTTTATCCATTTACTTCATACAATGACGTTTGTGGTGATAACGATGGGCAGTTTTTTATTTTGAAAAATATCAATTCAGTTCACATTTAGCATATTGTTCGCATCGAACTAAAATTGCATGTTACAATGCTGACTTAATATATTCAAATTTTCGTAAATGAAATAACGGTAACAAATTGGCAAAAATATTTAATCCTAAGCTGCTAACTTTTTTAAAACTGAAATAAACGTTTTAAATATCTAAAGCTGCCGAATAAAAAAATTACCAAATGGTTTCCCCAAAAAGTGAACTATCAATGGCGACCACTGATGCGGTCAATGGGCAAGAAAAAGTCAGCGAGAAAATACGAGACAATATGTACTCGGAAAGATGCATGAACAGTTCGCGCCACGGTTCCAGTTCAATGAACGTTAATCTACATTTCTTGCCACCCATATGCGTCCCAGATGCACACTCGACGGCACCCATGCTAATCCGGGTGACTTCGGGTTTCAAAACCCGTCCGACCCCGCCGTTTATGTACTGTTGTGCCGCAGCGGCTGCGGCGGGTGTGGGAGCGGCACCCTTTTTTTCTTTTCATACTGGTTCCATCATATCATCCGAACAGTTACTTGAAAAGGCCGCCCTTATCGGAAGAAATAAAATTACAACATTCTCTGAAGGTAATCAACTTTACTTTGCTCCATATATGTATGTGTGAGTGTGTGTATGTGCATGTGTGTGCGTGTGCGTGTCGTATTATTTTTGCTGTTACTGGTATCCCTTACTAATGACTAGGTGATTGTGAGCTCGAAGGTTCACATAGTCAGCGACGCTGATGAGCATCGGTGACGGCGCAACACGTTCCCGTGCATAACTACTTTATATATATATATATATATATATATATATATATATATATACAAACATATACACACACACGCACGCACACACACACACACACATATATATATATATATATATAGAGAGAGAGAGAGAGATTCACTTCAAACATAACTCAGTCGACAAATAGAATACAAACAAATAATATTTTCAATGTGATTTCTGTGATTAAAATATATAGTCAATAAGCCTTACGGACACAAACGTTGATTAAATCAGCTTTAGTATAATATATATATATATATATATATATATATATATATATATATATATATATATATATAACTAAAGCTTACTTAATCAACGTTTGTTTCAATAAGGCTTTTTGACTATATATTTTAATCACAGAAATCACAAGTTAAAATATTCTTTGATTTGTGGATTCAGTTATGTTTGAAGCGACTCTATTTTAATTGTTCTAATTATTCTTAATTTACAATTACCTAACCAATCTCTTACTAAATTTACGACTATCAGTCTCTCCCTCACTCACTCTATCGTATTTGCCCCCTGTCTCTTAATTTATATCGTTTTTATCACATTTGTTTTCCACTCCCTCTCTTTTTTTCTCTCTCTCATACACACACGAACGAAGTCTCTTTCTGCATATATATATATATATATATATATATATATATATATATATATATATATATATATATATATATGTGTGTGTGTTCATCAACGTTTCGTCCTTATTTCGAGACTTCCTCTGGATGAATGAAATTAAGAAATAAAAATACCAGTACAAATATTTGAAAATGTTTCATGTACAAAGTGTGACGCTGTTCTATTTCAAACATTTGTACTGGTGTTTTTGTTTCTTAAAATAAAGACGAAACATTGATGAACACAACACGGTTTGTTCCTTTTCATTAATTTCTCTCTCTCTCTCTCTCTCTCTCTCTCTCTCTCTTTATATATATATATATATATATATATATATATATATATATACTAGCAAGGAGGCTGCACGTTTGTTGAGATTAAACGAGAATTAGCAAATCTTTTACCCTACTATGCTTTGAAAGTCATTGAATTCGGTGAACTCATTCATTTTTTTAAAAAATCAATGATTTCCACTTCTTGTCAAAGAACTCACCGAAGTGTATCGACTAAAAGCTTCACGTGACTCCCACCCCCGCAGTACTTAGTCCGCAATACATTGTAGTCAACATTGCACCGTAGAAAATCTATTTATTATATGAAATTAATTTTATATAATAGTCGATATAATCGCTTGAATTAAAGTTTAAATTTTAAAAGTCAAGTACCATGGTTCAATTGTGCTCTAAACATAAGCATTCATTGAGAATGTGTCCCTGGCTTTGGCTTCATCAAAGAACTTACTGTTGATTTTATGACCTTTCTGCTTGTGCGGTGAGAAAACTTCTAAAATACATTTGTGATGTTTATGTGTATAAAAGTGTTTTCTTGGTTCAAAATCGGACTTTCTTCTTTAATTAGATTCTTTCTATTTTCGATACTTATCGAATGGATTCCAATATAAAACATACGTAAGAGCACATGGAGACACATCAAGTACATTTGTGTGAAATTTCCAAAAAAATATCTGCCAAACCGTTTTGAAGTCGATGGGACACGAACTCTCTCACACACACATACAGATGCAAAGTGCTTTTTAAATGATAGTAAAGATAATGAGCTGGAATAAAGTTTAAAATACAAAAGTCAAGTATCATGGATGATTCGATTATGCTCCTAACAGAAACATTAATCTCAAAAGCGCCTCTGTCTTATTAAAGAACCTATCGTTAATTTTATTCGCTGTGCCTTTTTGCTCGTGCTGTGGTAAAACTTCTCAAATGCATATCTGATGTTAAGCTATGTAAGAGTGTTAACTTTCATATTTAATTACATTTGATCGATTTTCGATTTTCGATGATTATCCGATGAATTCTGATGAAAAGAACTTACGTAAGAACATTCCCAAATACATTAAATAAAGTTCTGTGAAACCTCCAAAGTATTGGCCCGGAGGTTTCAGAGTCCATAGGAAACGAATTCGCACACACATACAGATTAAGTGCCTTTTATATAACAGAGAGATAGATAGATAGATAGATAGATAGATAGATAGATAGATAGATAGATAGATAGATAGATGTAACAAAAGAAACGAAGGAATAGAAGTGTATAATAGTTTGTTATAAGTAAAAAGAGAATAACAACATAGCTTGTAAAACTATTTAACCGTAGATATTAGAGGAAAAACAAGAAAGCGGGCGAGAAGTTAATGCCATAAGAATTGATTATTCGGTTGCTGTCTTTTGGATAATTATATTTTTTTAATTTTGATTTTATTATTTATTATTGAACCTTCGTTGACGATGTTTAATGTCGAAATGTTAATCGATTCGTATAAATTCTTGCTAATGTTTATATATATATATATATATATATATATATATATATATATATATATATATATATATATATATAAACCTGATTAAGATATAATCTTTAAGCAAAAAAACACACACAAGATAGTAAAATCTACACGGTTAAGAAGAGCAATTTATATAATAACAAAGATGATAAATAAAAGTTACATAAAACTTTATTATATTATCAAATCAATAAGGAAGTAAGAGGAAAAAAAGGAAAGAAACCCCTCTTTACGCCATGGGATTTCGGTGCTAAATGCTTCTTATCAGAAGCGGAGAACAGCCTGCATTATACAAATATAAAAATAAAAACGAAATTAAAGTCATTTAGTTTAGAAATGTGTGTGTGTGTGTGTTTGTGTGTGTGTGTGTGTGTGTGTGTGTGTGTGTGTGTGTGTGTGTGTATATCAATAAGAAAAATATTATAAGTACGTATATATCAGTAGGAACAGCGAATAGAGTAATGCCGGCTTTCCCCTCTTCTGATGAGGAGCATTTGTTATAGGGCGACGTATACCAAATTATATTTCTTTTTCGTCTAATTTTAATCATGTTATGATTATTAATTGTCTGTTTGTATTTGATTTCGATATTATGGTATCCACTATTTTTAGAGCCATGTTGTAGATGTTGCATTATTTCTGAAATATGTTTCCGTCGCTAGAAATTTTTATGAGTCTCCTCTCTATTGAGTTAGGAGTGTGTGTGTGTGTGTGTGTGTGTGTGTGTGTGTGTGTGTGTGTGTGTGTGTGTGTGTGTGTGTGTGTGTGTGTGTGTGTGTGTGTGTGTGAGTATATATTAATAAGAAAAAGATTATAAGTACGTATATATCAGTAGGAACAGCGAATAGAGTAATGCCTGAATTACATGATAAATAACATCAGAGTGCTCGATCACATTTATAAGAGCATAGTATATATATTTTTTATTTTATATTATGCTATATATATATCAATTTTGTCATTCATCAACACTTTAGTTTTCGTGACTAAGGAAGAAAATGTCAAGTGTACAGGAAGTTAACTTGAGCAGGATACACGTAGAATTTTCTGCGCGCGTGCTAAAGTTTCTCGGTTATACTTCATGATTATCAGTATACAATCATTGTATACTACGCTATGTAATATTGCATTCCATTGGCTTCTACATAGAAGAACTAAAAAGTGAGATCTGTTTCTTTGATTAATATGTTATGAAACTATACCAGAGTGCATTGCAACGTTTTGTATATGTGTGCAAGATCTGTTTTCTCACTTCTGACGTGGAGAGATTTATATTCATGTTATATAGAGCGATGTGTATACATACACTCACATTTCATATCTCTGTGTATACGAAGATGATTTATCTGAAGAACTGAAATTGATATTATTAGACCCCCTTCCATTTCTATTTAATGCATATGAGCAACTACCTAATATATTTAGTCGTATATATGCCAGTGACTTTAAAAGAGAAATAATTAATTTGCATATCCCTTTACAAAACAAATCTCATTTTATTGTTTCCTTATTGAATAGTTGAATTCATTTAATTATACGCACAGTTCTAGTTATGCATATTTTCTATATTGTACATAACATTTGAAATGAAAATGTTCTAGCACATGCACACATGTATTTAGAAGCACTCTGCTTGTTATAAAACGATTTCATAACCAATTTATATATATATATATATATATATATATATATATATATATATATATATATAATCTTCTATAATATAAAGCTGAATGTGTGTGTGTGGGGGGTGTCTGTCTGTCTGTCTGGTAACGAATGGTTGACTATTTTAAAAAACTGTTTACATATAATGATAGAAAATGTATCGAGACACAGGAATGGATATGTTTGATCTGGCAGAACGGTGGTTCATTAAAATTGTGGGGTCTGCGTTCGCGCCTGGTCCACAAAGTATGGAAATAAAAAATTTAAAAATTTAAAAAAAAAAACGTTTACAAGTGTTTTTGATATAGATGTACATAAGAATACTTTGATAAGTATGTTTTATCTTAAATATGGATGGTATAATAAAATTGTGAGGTCTGCGTTCGCGCCTGGCCTTCAGAGAATGGAAATAGGCACAAACTTTAATAAAGACTTTTCATATCTATCTGCGTAAGTATACTTTGATAATTATGTTTCAGTTTGAAGAAATATGGTATAATAATATTATGGGGTTTCGTTTGAACCTGACCTCCATAGTATGGAAATATGTCACAAAGTTTAACAAGGTTTTTTTTTATATAGATCCACAGAATATTGTGATAAGTGTTTCAGTGTGAACAGGTATGGTATAATAAATTATGGGGTTTATCTATTTTATTTTTACTTTCATCATACTTTGCTTCGGTTTTGATACCCCCAAATTCGAAGCTATCTCTTTACAACCCTTCCTTTTCATAACCTATCATACTTTCATAAATCAGAGTCCATTTTCTGTAGGCTGTTTTTGAACCCCGTCAATAACGGGTACTTTTGCTTGTGTATATATATATATATATATATATATATATATATATATATGTGTGTGTGTGTGTGTGTGTGTGTGTGTGTGTGTGTGTGTGTGTGTGTGTGTGTGTGTGTGTGTGTATGAATATTTTCAAACAGAATAGAATTCTCTGTTTTATTATACATTTTTCACTTTTTTACTTCATGTTTTTGTGTCCAAAAATGAAAAACTATAATGATAGAGAAGTAAAATGGATTATTGTTTGTGACAGAAAAAGATAGTAAATTGAAAAATGTATAACCAAGCAGGGAAATCCTGCTACGTTTTACAATGTCCCCTTAAATAAAAGAATGCTGGCAAAATTCACAACACACACACACACACACACACACACACACACACACACATATATATATATATATATATATATATATATATTCCCTTTAATTTATGTTCAAAGTTTTTCCAGATTTGAAAGTTTATCATAGCGTAGTTGTTGCTTGATGCAATGCCATATGTTTTCGATAGGATTGAGGTCTGAAGATTTGTGTAGGCCAATCCAAACACGGAATACTATGCTATTTGAGGAACCTCGTGGCATTGCCAGCTGTGATAATGTGAGCATTATTCTGCATGAATATGGGATTATCATCCAAATTCCGGCCAAAGTAGGGTAGAAAAATGCTCAGTCAATATATTAATGTACTTAGTCGAATTACTTCCACCTTTCAAGATAACTATAGGCCCTGGACCATTAGCACTAATAATTCGTCACTCCAAAACTGAATCTTCACCATATTGCAGTATTGAAACTGTGCACCTAGGATTAAATTTTTCGTCTTTCTTTCGACGAATGTACTGACTACCATCACTGTTTAGCCTATTTAACTTTCGTTGCTAAAAATCACTTTCGACCAATATAAAAAGTCATGACCTCCAATGCATCTGACGAAGTCCAGACGGCGCTTTCTGTTCTTTATAGAAATCATTGCCTTGTGTCTTGCAACACAGCCTCGCAAATTAAATCCCTTCAATCTGTGCTTAACAGAAAGAGGGCACTTTTTAACAAGATTACTCTGTTGTTGCATTTATGGAGCCGTTTCTAATCTTTTTCTGAGGTTGCGGATCTTGATAGCATTGTCTTCCCTATAAGAAGTAACTCTAGGACGACAATATTTAGGGGCATCACTAACACTGCCCGTGTGTTGGTGCCTTTGTACACTCATTCGTACCATTTTCTCATCAGATTTTAATCTGCGGCCGATTTCTCGATTGAATAAACCAAAAAGGTGAAAAATAATGAGCTCCTGGCGATCACTAAGAGAGATTCGAAGCATATGAACTGAATATTGCGTTGTAAAACCTGAAACAACAACAATTACGATAAGAAATGCTTTGTTGCCTAAATGGTGAATATTTTAGCTAGTTTTAAAGCTCATTTGTTGCTGTGGAGTTTTGTTGTTGTTATTGATTTTTTTTTTTGTTTTTTTTTTTACCTTTTTGATTTGAAGTTAATTGGGGTTTTTTCAATTGACGTGAACACTGGGATATTTCAATTAAAAGTTTAATATGAACAGGTAAAATGACGGAGAAATAAAAGGCCAATCAAATGAGTTGTAGGTCGTTTAAACAGTTACATTCAATTTAGTTTAATTTTACGGTTTTTGAAAACGTGACAAGTAAAGATTTTTGGGGGCGCCACTATATATATATATATATATATATATATATATATATATATATATATATATATATATATATATACAGAGAGAGAGCCTTATTTCGAGACTTCCTCTGGATGTCCAGAGGAAGTCTCGAAATAAAGACGAAACGTTGATGAACACATAATGTTGATGAACACATAACTCGGTTTGTTCCTTTTTATTTCTCTATTTTGTCGGAATACTATTTCCATTATTCTCATCATATATATATATATATATATATATATATATATATATATATATATAGTACACTGTGAATAACATGGGCATTATTATTATTTATTTATTTATTTGTGAGAAATTTAACATTTAGTGGGGCACACACGCTCGCGCACACACACACACACACACATATATATATATATATATATATATATATATATATATATATATATGCTAGGTAGTATATTTTGTTGAATAGGATAAACATATATACCAATAGAACGACAATTATAAATTTTGGAATATATATTCTCAGCCGCCCGGTGATTAACATTGGCACATTATGTAAACTGTACCATTTTGGTTGTATGTGCATTCAATTTCGCCCACACCTCCTACAGAATTAAAAATAAGTTATATACAAAAATATAATAGAGAAAAAATGCTCTTCATGAAATTTTGAATTATAAATTAAAATATTTTTAAAAGGATCGGTTCGCATGTTAGGGTAAATTATATCTATGAGCTTAGTAAAATACTCAACTATTAGACTTATTATGAATTATTGAGTATTTATTCTAAGCAAACGGGTTAGTAACGTTGTACTGTATTGCTTTTGTTCATTTTGTAAAGTTAACATTTATAGGAGTTCCACCGAAATCTTTTCATACTCCCTAAAAATGATTAAAAATACTGCTATATTTGTTGTTTGTAATACTCATCTTATGCGTGTATACTGCTAGTATATATATATATATATATATATATATATATATGTGTGTGTGTAGAGAGAGAGGGGGGGAGGGAGAGATTTATATCAATACATATAACATAATATTAAATATAGAATGAATACGCATTTTTAAGTAAAATAGTCTTTAACTAATTACAAAAATACACATTTTAAATAAACTCAGAAATATTTATTTATTTATTTGCGGACTATTATCCTCATCTTTCTAGTGGTTGTTTCACGACGTTTCGACCAACTGTTTCTCTAGTCTTTGTCAGGTGGTTAACTGCGACAGGATAGGCATGCTGAATCTCTTAACTGTATCCTAAGTAATTACTGTCTTCCATAGTTATTGTCGTCTCACCATGTTTTGGCCAACTAAGCCTCTGGCCGGCGTTGGGTTGGATTGAAACCGCTATCTTCAGACAATGCTAAGCTGGAACTGTAGAGGTCACTATCCGCTGCGCCACGGGCCCCGAAGGATTATTATAATAATTAAATAATATAAACTCAGAAAGTTCTGAAATTTAAGAATAGCTACATTGTATATTCGTGAAAAGATTTTGCACTTCTAACACATCGTATGCCACTGTTTTTTAAGTTAATCTGCTGTCAACAAAAAATCTTTAACCGATTAATTGTTAAATTTTCAGTTTACAAATAATTCATGAGTAACAAAAAATACACACACACACACAATTGTTGAATATTATCTGGCCATTTATTTACCCGCCGATGTGCTATTTATAAGCACTTAATTTCATTGAATTATTTTGTTAATAACCAGTGGCTTTGTGGTAAGAAGCTATCCTATGAAGTCATGGGTGGCTTTGTAACTAGATTCGAACTTACCGACCAGCAGTAATTATCACTTTCTACATAATTATAACAGTGTAGTAAATAATGAGCAATCAACAATTCCCCCACTATCCAACAATCTTGAAGTTATTTGCACGGCAACCAAGAAGGCTAATCTGCTTGCCCGACGGTTTGCCTGTAATTTTACTTTGGACCCAGCAAACCACTCCCTCCCAGATTGTCCTCTGCGGACAGACACTAGATGATCTGAAAATCACCCTTTTCAAGTACATTATATCATAAAAATTCTAGACCCCCTCAAAAACATATGGACCTGATCTCATTCCGGCTGTACTATTAAAATTGCTCCGCTGAAGTTGTTCTAGTTCTCTCCAAACTTTTCAACAAATGCCTCAATGAATCTTGGTTTACTGACTGCTGGAAAACTACTGCTGTAGTATCAGTTTACAATTCTAGCGAAAGAACTGACCCATTAAATTATCGCCCCAGTAGTCTCCTTCCTGTTTTCGCCAAAATATTTGAGTCTATAATTAATTAAGCTCTAGTCCACCACCTCACAGCTATTAAACTTCTGCCTGACCAATATGGGTTTAGACAAGCCTGTTCTACCGCAGATATGTTAACTGTAGTTACTGAACGTATATACAATGCATTGGATAAAGCAGAGGAGGCTAGGGCAGTAGCCCTAGATATATCTAAGACCTTTGACAGGGTATGGCATGATGGTCTTCTCATGAAAATAAAATCCTATGGTATTACTGGACGAGTACTTAACATAATTACATCTTTCTTAAGTAAGAGAAGAATCCAGTTTGTCATCGACAAAACAATATGATATAAATCCGGGTGTACATCAGGGGTCATTCCTTGGATCTTTATTATTCATGGTAAAATTGTCCCTCAGATAGATATATTCGCTGACGACACCACGCTCTATAACAAACACGAGGTGAAAACGAATGAACACGTATTTAAGGCAATGACAGAAACCCTAGAAGAACACTTCCACTCTGTAGTAAAATGGGGACAAAAATGGATGGTCACATTCAATGTTGCCAAACCTAAGCTCCTTTCTTTTAATAACTACAAGAAACCTCTCAACCCCTAATAACCATGGCTAATAATACATTATCTGAAAGTACTTAGTTCAAACTCCTAGGCTTAACGTTCATGGGGAGCATGAGTTGGAACAGATACATTGATCGCATTGCCAAGGCTGCTGCAAAGAAGGTTCTCTCTCTCTCTCTCTCTCTCTCTCTCTCTCTCTCTCTCTCTCTCTCTCTCTCTCTCTCTCTCTCTCTCTCTCTCTCTCTCTCTCTGCCGTGCTAGAAAGTTACTTACGCCTGAGACTATCCTGTAACTTTACAAGGCTACCATTCGCTCATGTATGGAGTATTATTGCTCCATTGACGCTGGTGCATCTGCTACTTGTCTCTCTCTTAGGGTTCAAAAGAGAGTCACCAACCTAATAGATCCCGCACTATCAGTAAGGCTTAAACCGCTGTCATATCGACGAAATGTTGCATCCCTCTGCTTGTTTTACAAGTACTTTGATAGTAGGGCCTTTGCCGAACTACAAGCCCCTGTAGCCCCTCGACGTAAATACCACGACAAACCCGACAAGCAGAAAAATCCTACCCCTACATAGTAGAAATCCCTTTTACTCTAATAGTTTCCTTCCTAGGATTACTAAACTTTGGAATTCTCTTCTGGGTTCCTGTTTCCCTCACTGTACTGACATGCTCAGCTCCTTACATAGTACCCATACAAAATATGTCCCAGATAGTAGCCCCCTACATCAAAGTTGCATTGTGCCTTGTTTGGGGTGAAAATGCAATAAAAAATAAGGATTGCGTAAGCATTAAACGCTAAAGTTTATATAAATACATATACAGATTTTTTTAAGGGATATTCACGTTGAAGTCCACGTATAAAGATGTATTTAGGCAGTAACAAGATCCAATCAGTGAAGTTACTCATGGGTCATCACTTATCAAGGCCTGGAGGCCACTTTAGGATAAGTGTTGGGTAGATGGTGGGAACATTTTCAATTATGGTTGAACTTGAGTAGGACATACATTATTTTAGAGGACGGGTCAATAATAGGAATTTATTCACATTAGGTTTGAAGACGATAATATTATAGTCAATCGGGAAGCAGACACGCCGTATTTCTTTCCACAGAGTAATGAAGCGAAAAGGTCGTCACCCACTAAATTTCGAAGACGTTTCTATACTCTGTCAAAGCATGAAAAAGGAGCTCCACCCCAGATGTAGCAACAATACTCTATCTTATGACATATTTGACTTGTACAGGTAGAGGATTGCTTCGAAAATGAGATACTTTCTGGGGCGGTAGAACGATCCTACCATTTTTCCAGTTATTAATATGTTAGCAATGAGTCTGATGCAGATATTTCATTTCAGATCGGGGTAAAGGTCAATCCTAGAAGTTTGTCGAAGCTGGATGTTTTTATCAAGAAGAGAGCTATTTATTACAATCGGGGCAAAGTTAGCGTATGATCATTGGTGGTAAAAAGATAAAAGTTTCGTTTTAAATGTATTAAAGGTAACGAGCCATTTTTACCCCATTATACCACATGCTCGAGGTCGGAGATAGAATAAGCAAGATCCTAATCTTTGTCGGTCTTTGAAGTGTTGCCTTAGATGGCGATATCGTCTGCATAGATGTCGACGAATGAACAAAGAATGTGATTTGTTCATTTGTTGATGAAGATCAAGAAGAGAGTTGACTCGGGATGGATTCGTTGGGCACGCTAGTTGAAACTTGATAAAATCTGTAAATCATCTGTAGACTTGAAATATTCAGATCGTATGTATCTCTAGTCTTCGGTGGAGTATGATGAAGCTGTTGCCGGAAAAATCTTGCAGTGTAGAAATTATAGTTTGTAGAAGATTTAAACAAATTAATTTAAAATCAAAAGGTGAAAAGGTAAAATTGACGTTAATATCGCGCAGTAGGAAGAGACTTTCTTCCATGGCCAGCAAGTGAATGTTATTAAAATTGGGAGATTGATTGGTTGTGAGCGGGTGGTATGGAGGTTAAGGTTGAGGAAAGTGGAAAACGCCAGGATGGGTATAACTAAGAAAGGTGGAAGGAGATGAGGTAAGGTAGTCAGAGTATCAAATTACTTCCTTGTATGAGCTATCAAAAACCGTGAGTATCTAACGAAAGATGCAAAAGTGCATATGATCATAACGTATATATGTCTATAGACATATCGTATCTATAGACACATATACGTTATCAGATTCAAATTTTAAATATGAAAAATTTGAGGTTATATTTGCAAATGGACTTGGAAGAGAGGTCAAAACACTTCAGGTGGGAGGACTGTATTCAGTACGGAGTTAAGACAATTCATAAAAATCTATTTTAAATTAACGGTTTATGTTCCGTTATACAGTTAAATCAAATCATGGAAATTAAATTAATTTGTGTAAATATCTGACTATGATCTAGCTATTGAAAGTTTAATTTGATTTGTACGCTTGTACGCTATTTTTGGATCAAATTCTGGTTCAAATTGAGTGATTTTTTTAAATAACTGTTAGGAGTGATTAGCAATTTAGAATGTATTTTGCTTGCGAGTAGGAAGGAGTAAGCAGATTTTGTTAATCCGTGCAAAATAATATGCTTTCGTAAATTATTAAACGCAAGTTAAAGAAAGGTAAGATAGAAGCAAAATAATAGGGGTATGTACGCACGTGTGTGTTGAGAAAGCATGAATAACTGAGCGATATTATATTGAGTCAATTGATTAAAGTGTAGGAGTTTTGCGAAAATCGATAATTGGGATTATTTAGGTGATATATATAAATGTTATGAGAGTGGGTCAAACGGATTAGAATTAAATAAGGTAAAACTAAAATCAAACACCCTTTAATTAAATGTGTATTTTTTTTAATTATGGGGCTGAAAGTGATTTAACGTTATAAGCTATTTATGGCGTTTGTAATCTTAAACAATAGTTATTTTATGGCGATTATCATAGAATGATCATGGGTTTTCTAAAAGTTGTTCAAGTATTAACAATAACGAATATATTTTGAAATTTCGAGCTGGTTATATTTGAGTTTGTCACATGCTTACAATGTGTAAATAGCTCATTTTCCATATTTATAATATTTTATTTTGAGATAAAGTAATTATCTTTACTGCCTCTGATGTGCAAAGCCGACAGGATTTAGAGCATGGGGGATATGATTTTGACTTAAGTATAGCCCAGTTTATAGGGGGAAAGCGTGTTTTTAGAATTAAGGTATTGAATTAAGGTAATTAGAGGTGTTCCAGTCTTTTTATCATACTTGTCATTATTAAAATAATGTTCGTGATTTGATATGCGTAATTATTAGAATGGCGGTCGCGCCAATGTAAGTATGGGTTTAAAGGGGTTTTTGCATTATATTATTAGTGTATATAGTGTATATATTAAGGTTAGGTGGAGGAAAACTTATTAAATTTGGTTGGTAAGTGTTACTTCAGGTTTGGATTGTGGGAGTGTAGAATAGGTAAAAGGGGAATTGCTGGAATGTGCTTGTGCTAGTATCATTGAATGGTAAAAGACCTCGATCTTTTGTTGGACCTTAAGTGTGAGTATTTATTGGCGGAGTTGGAATAGGTGAGTGTTTACTTGGATTAATTAGAGAGTTATTTGCTTGTAATTATGTTACGATGCATGAATAAATTACATCTTTGTGGGTGCAATCATTATTAAGTGGTCATTCTTGTTTATGTTGTCAATTGCAATTTATATTGAAGGTTTGGAGGGGATTGATTGAGCTGTTTTAATTTCCCTAGTATTCAATGCGATTATAGTTTTGGACTAAGTTCGGCATTATGGAGCATAAAATTTTAACATAATTTTATTTTTAAAATTGCTATATTTATGTAGGTATTTAAAAGATTTTTCTACAATTTTGAAGAATTCTTTCAGTCATTTGGAAAATTGAATGATATATTTTTCTTCCGCCTCATGTGTTTGCGTGGATTGGAAGGGTGGGGTTTATTCGGCGGGTTGGGTTTAGTTTATATGTATTGGGGGATTGTTTATATTATTATTTTTATTAGATACCATTCTTATAATTGTTTGTACTGTGTTATGTTTTGTGTGAAGGAGTTAAGGCAGTTTGTCGAGGAGTATGTCTTGGCTAAGTTTTATTTCCTCAGAATGTTAAAGAATGCAAAATGTTGATCGACGTTTTTTCCATCAACTTAAAGTCTACATATTCTATTAAAGACCGAGGGTACTATTGATTTTATAATTGAGTTGAAGCAGTTGGAAAGTTTATGGACATAGAATAGCGTTAGCTTGGGTTCATGGTAGGGCTACAAGATTCAGAATTTAAATTTAGTGTCACATCTAGGAAGTTAGAAGTTTTCTTGTAAGAATCTATGGTTATGAAAAATCCGAAATTGTTAAAGAAAGCATGTAATTTCTGAATTGTTTTGGTCTATCTCTATTAATTAGAAGGGCGTCATCTCTATATGATCCTCTTTGGATGGTCTTCAATTTATGCTTGAGTTTTTTTTAAATAGAAATAAGCTTACTATATCTGTGACCTTGGCCTGGTCTGAATAACCCACATCAATGTCGAAGTTGTTTGGAGTGTTTGTTCTAGTCCAGAGTTTATTATAATATTGTCGATAAAATTTTGAATTTTCATTGATTTTAGTAAATTGCTAGCCCGATGTTTATATTATTCTAGAGTAGTAGGTGGAGCATCATTTTAGGATTTGTTGAGTTCCTTATATGTGAGTTTTTTATATGTGGAATAATCGAGTTTATAATAATTTTTGTCTTGTGAGCAAGGACGAAAATATGTTTTTTTTAGTTACTTTTTTCTGCAAAGCTATTGAGTTTCCTTATAATTGGGTTTTAGTGTTTTAGCTTGTTTTTTTTTTATTTTTTCGTCTCAACTAGGTTTATCAAAACATGTTAAAATTCATAAAACTGCGGAATACAGTTTTTAGTCTGTAAAATTTTGCTGTCTTTTATTCCATTTTCGTTTGTTCTTTGAATGAGTTTATTAGGATTACAGATTAAACAAATTTATAGTCGTATGCTTGATTAAAAGATGCTTACAGATTGAAATAAATTATGATTAGAAGAGATCGGTATGTTTTTTTATCAGACATGAGGTATTCCTTGTAAAACATATCAGGATAGGATAGCCAAGCTCTACCTCAAGGAGAGCTTAAAAATTCAGAATTTAAAATTTTAATCTTAAAATTGAAATATAAATATTGATATTTATAGGATAATCCTATCCAGATAAAAATGCTCCTTATTCGAGATAAAGAATCAATATATGAAACGAGTTAAAAAAAAGTTTTGTTCTCACAAAGGATGTAAGATATATATAATTATTCACTTATTCCATGGAGTTTCAAAAATTGACTTTTTTCTTTAAAGCCAAAACATATGAAGAACTTATATATAGGTTTAGTTTTTTCGCTCTGACATGAGTATTAAAAGCCTACTTTTTCTATTTAAAAATATTAAAACGAACTTAATATACTCATTCATAGATATGCGACTGACACCATGAAGGTTAATTAATTGGCATATTTCGTTTTAAAAGAAACAGCATGAATTAATTATTAATTATTTTATGTTTTCTTTTTAGATGATTTGTTTAATTTCACTATTATGCTGAATTTTATTTGTGAATAGTTTTATATTTTGCAATTTAAGATGAAAATGTTCTAGCAGACGAGTATATATATATATATATATATATATATATATATATATATATATATATATATATATATATATATATATATAATCACTTGACCTTGTCGGTTTCTGTAGGAAAAATCTCTACCAAACTCCACTCTGAATATTTCGTCTATAGAGTTGAAAGGGTATTTGGACCTGTGTGTGAGTGTGTGTATATACACAGGGTGTTATGAAGCGTCTAGTGTGGTTATTGGGCAATAGGTCGCATGCTCTGCATGCTCCTTAGTATAAGTTGCATGCTTTGCTTGTGCTTTCTCACTTTCAGTGCTACCGCTGGCTAGCCCCGTGCGAATAGGGAAGCCGAGTGCGTAAGTCTTCCCCTGCCAGTACACAGCCTCTCTAACACCAAGACCTCTGCTGTGCCTCCTCGTGGCCACACACGGTAACTGGTTGCCTCGCGGCTCCAGGCTGAACAGCAAGGGACCTCGGAGCAGCAGGGGGCCCAAGAGATGTGAGTCCATGGCCCACCGACGTGTGGACACGCCCTGGTCTCACATCAACCCCTGCCCCACAGCCCAGTGGGTTATCCTTAGTTGGCATTGGGCTAGGGGAGTAAACCCCAACGAGAAAATCTGTGTTGGGGTGACACATTTGGCAAAGTCTGACAAACTGGACTCTTGACACACTCCTGCAGCAGCCTGTCAGTCCAGTCGTCATGGTCTCTGCCTGCCACTGGAACCACTGATGGTCTGCCAAGATAGTGGACTGTGGAGCGTGCACCCACTTTTCACTCAAATCATCACTGCACTAGTTTTGCCCATGCCGACTCTTTATTTCCCACACACTATTTTTTTTTTTTTTTTTCCACCTACAAATACAAGTCCTCCGGCGATGGGGAAGGAGTGGTGGGGGCAGGCAAGGTTGTTGCTGGCAGCCCTTAGCTTCAACCCTGCACGTGAGGCGGCCCCGGGGTGATGGTCGCTGGATGGCTGGGACTGGAACTGCAGCCTCCTTCGGCAGCTCCCAGGGTGACTGGGCGGCCCTTTTCAGGATCCACACCGCCCACCCTGAATTGGGAGGGGTCTAGAAAAGGTGACTCAAACAAGTGTCTGTTCCACCTGTAGCACACTTTCGATTTGGATTTTAGTCGACAAAATTGTTACTAAGAAGTCAAAATTAAAACCAAAACAGTTAACTTAAACAGGATAAGTCAAATAAAACATTACGTCTGCTGTTACTTGTGCACATGTGCAAAATTAAACATTCATAGCTCAAATCGCTAAATTTTTAACCTTTCGTATCTATCTGTTAGTGCCCTAGACGGTAATTACGCTGAAGAGATAAATAACAATTAAAACTAAAGTGCTAAACGTTCTGGTTTTTATTCTAGCGGATGATACCCAAATTGTATGTTTATGGCTTTTGAAATCATTATATACTGGATAATAATTAATATAGAATTGGCTCCATAATGATAAATAAGAAATCTACATGAATTAAAATATAATACAGGGTGGTCGATAGAAAAGCGGGAAATTTGAAGGTCAGCTTAGATCATGAATAAAATGCGTGATTGCTATTTTTTGATTGGTGCTGTGTTAGTGTTGTAAAAATAAATCATTGTTTGACGCTGCAGTGAACTGCACAGACATTTTGAGTATCTATGAGTATAATATAACATATTCTTTGTAAAAAATAAATCGTTGTTTGTCAAATTTCCCGCTTTTCTAGCGACCACCCTGTAGTTATGCGTGTATTTTACGAGTGGGCAACGCCGGGCGGCTTGCTAGTATATATATATATATATATATATATATATATATATATATATATATATATATATATATATATATATATATATATATATATATATATGAGAATGCGATTAGTCTTTTACCAATTTCACTTCCCGTTACGAAAATCAAAATATTAGGTCGAGAAGAAAGTTCTTGCGGAATTTTTAATTTTTATTACAAATGGTGTATTTTTAAATTTTAAAATTAGGTTTCGTTAGCTTTATATATAATTTAAATGGCTTTTTTTTCGCTCTATTTCATTGTTTAAATTATAATCGTTTTAAAACAAGTATGTCTTCTTTTTAGAACGTTAAATACAAGATGGAAAAAAAGCAAATTCGCACAAGTTTTTTATTTCAATTCAAGCTAGGCCGAAATGCGTTGGACATGAGAACCACTAATGAACGCAAAGCACAATGGTGGTTTAAAAAATACGGCGACGAGAGTCTTGAAGCTGTTGAGCCTAGTGGTCGGCCATAGTATGTTGACATTTAAATAAAAATGTTCAATCGGCCTAGCCTTTTCGAAGTACATAGGGAACGAACTTACACACACACACAGGCACGCATACATAAACTGCCTTTTATTTATAAGTAGAGGATAAGATAGATATATATTATTGAAAATAAATTTTAATATGAAGTAAGTCAAAATGAGAAAAAAAAAGGCTGATGAGAAAAATATGCTAATTTTTCACTGCACAAACATTTCCTCCTTTGTAGGAAAACTTGTTGGTTAGTTTGTAGAATAAACATTCATTTAAAGGTCCGAAATTTATATTCAGTTTTAAGATGTGTTTGTTGAATTTCAGAATAAGTTCAACTTCGTATTTGCGTCCGCGTTGTTGTATCTAGAAATTTAGAGGTTGTGAGGGTGCATTTGATGTTGTTTATAGCGGGATTTGAAGAATATAAAGTTTAATCATATTATGATTTATATATATATATATGGATATATATATGTGTGTGTGTGTGTGTGTGTGTGTGTGTGTGTGTGTGTGTGTGTGTGTGTGTGTGTGTGTGTGTGTTAAAAGTCGACTATGCTTCTGGAATAGTGATTTAAAGGTTATGATGGTCTTTGAAACATGAAAACAATTTTACTTTTGTATTTGATATTCTATTTTTCATTTTTTTTTTTTAATATTTCAAACGGCCCTTCGCTCTTGTTCACAAAAAAGTATCGAAAAAATGAAAGACGTTTTTCTCAATACCTTTCATTTTCATTTCGATACTTTTTTATGACCAAGAGCGGAGGACCGCTTGAAATATAAAAAATAAAAAATGAAATATTAAATACAAAATGTAACATATATATATAATTTCTTTACTGTTTTGGGAGGAAAGAATTCCAACAAAGTGCTCCATTACAAAGAAAAACATTTTCAATATAAGAGCTTAATATTTATTTAATTGTACAGAAGTTCAGAAAAACATTGGTACCGTCGGTTTCAAGCCCAACATAAAGGGAGCCAGTTAATGGTAAAACGTAAATGATTTTAGGATCTCGTCAGGCATGTTGTTTCTGAAACAACATGCCTGACGTGAGCCTAACATCATATATATATATATATATATATATATATATATATATATATATATATATATATATATATATTACGATCTTATTTAATCACATAAATTAATATAAGGGGATATAATATCATGCGTAAATTTTCAGCATTTTCTTCAACAGTGCTCAATACATAAGTAGAGCTATATGTACCTCCAACGCGCGCCACAGTTTTAACCGCCCCTATATGTAACACGATGTAATTGTAATTTAATTTAATATTATCATCCTAACTTTTTCACCATTTAATCGAAAAAGCTTCAAATAAATTGCTAATATTTTTTTTAATTTTTTACAGCATACAAAAATAATGAAAATGCGAGACAAAAATCGTGTTTACATTATCGACGCTTTAAAACAACGTTCCTATGTCGTGGCGTTTTTAAGCCGTTCACACAACCATGTTTTAAAAATCTAGTAAAAATTAAATAATAGTCATATTTTCCTGTAATTTTCGATATTCAATCACTATTAAATAAACTTTCATATTAAAAGTAGGTTTCGATAAATATATTAGCGGAAATATATTTTTTAGGTGTTCTGCCCCCCCTATATTTCATGGTCCGAAAACTAAGCAAAATAAATGTGAGTTGATAAAAGTTTCAACATTTTTTAAAGCTGAAAAGATCAAATAATTAAAGAATAGTAATTATATATATATATATATATATATATATATATATATATATATATATATATATATATATAATCCTGTTATTTATTTCACTTAACTCAAATTGTAAATAAAATTGGACATAAATTCAATATTATGTTAAAAGAAAAAACACTTTCTGGATAATTTTTTCTCGCTAATATAATTATTCGAATTACAACAAAAAAAATTCTAAAAATATATATTTTTTTTTTTTTTAAAAAAGCTTTAAATGATATTAAATTCAAATATTACGCGATATGAAGTTTAAATGGATTTTTTTAGAAACAGGTTTTCAATAATAAAAAAAATATATTCATATAAAAGAATATAAGACTATTGAGATAATAAAAATTGTAAATCCAAAATCAACCTTAAAAAATTCGTTTTGATTTTATTATTTAAATTGATAGAGGGTGGTCCTTATGTTTGGCGCATTTTTTTTCAAAAATGTACGGAGGCTTGGAAAGAACATTATTTTTAAATACACGTGTCAACAGAAGACGTTAAAATTAATTTTATTTTATTAAACCTAGTCTGTGTAGTTCGTTAATAAAAATGCATTTGTTTTACAAAAGATAAGTTTTATGTTTTTTTTTATCCATAGCAAAAAAAGCGTAACACCATCAATAATCATAACGTGAACGCTTATCCATAGAAATTAACACAAACACATGAAATGTTGCCGTCACTATTAAAATATGTACTACTGACGTTTTACACATCCCCGTAGAGGTACCTATAGAGCTAGATAGTAAGTTATGAAAATATCTATGGCAATTAAGCCCGGAATATTCTGTGTAGCTTAATTGCCATATATATATATATATCATTATTCCATAAGTAAGGATTCATTGAAACTGGATTAACTCCTATAAAGGAAACCTAACTGGAATTAAATATACTATAAGAACGCCTGTCCCATTACTATTGATATTAATTTCCCAAGCAGAACAGGTTTGCATCATTTTTCTGTTCCCTTACTAAAATTAGAATCAAGATATAATGCTACTAAACCTTGTGTCTAGAATCCTTATTCCAATTTGGATCGAATCCATAAAATGATTTGTGTTCTAGTAAACGTCTAAAATGCAATGTTTAAGCTTCGGGGTGTTAAGAAGAAATTGAAAACCAAGGAATTTTGCTTAACTTGTGTCGAATGAGTATGGATCAAATTTAATACAAATATGAAATGGTTGCATTTTTAATTTTAACTTAAATGAAATGGTTGCATTTTTAAATGAAAAGTCGTATCCATATTGTGTTTTATAAGCTAAGCAGAAACGAAAAGCAGATATAAATGCTCGGTTATTGTAAAAATATCAAGAATAGTAAAAATTGCGATTGTCCCGATTGATATGAACTCAACTTACTGCGGTGAAACAATCATAGGTGATCAGTCTTCTTAATCCATGACATTTGATCTGTGCCGTTTGACTTACTAGTAATTCAGAAAAATCCACCATGTAATTTACTTGGGGGGGGTACCTATGCAGAATACAAACAGTGCTATCTTTTAGATGGGATTTTCAAATTAAATTGCAATTTTTTACGGTATCTTTAGTTCATCTGATTGTTAGGTGAAAGTACGTAATAGTTTTTAAAGCCTCTCTTCTTCATGTTAAGAATGTTGCTAAATAATAACGTTATTATTTCAGCACGGTCCGTATTCCGCATAAGTGCCCTTTGTACTATCGAGATCACCACTCAGGTCAAGAAACACTCGAGGATAAGCTTTAATGAGACAGAAATGATAGCTAGCCGAAAGATGTGAATAACTATGCGATCATTAATATTGATTAATAATATAATCTGCGTTTTATTGCTTTCGAAGCGGTCAGTGGCAAGAACTTGTAGATATTGGATCTGAAGACAACCAATTTGTTATCAGCTGGGAAGCAATCACGAGGTAATGTGTTCCAAAGAAATTCTGTTCGTGGAAATTCAGCCTGGCGCTAGGTACAAGGTGGGAGAAATTAAAGTCTTCTTTTGTTGTAGCCTTGTAACTCTCACTTCTTTTATTTGTTTCCACGGTTCACAAATATATATTTTCTGGCTATGGTTGCATAGAAATTCAAGTGTGACTCCTTTGTGTGTTGTATTTTACAGCGAAACTGCTATATGCTCACGCGGTACAAATGAAACATAATGGATACCCACAAGTTTCGAAGATGCAGATAACAATAAGAAAAACAATGGCGCTGGGGCCATAGATAACCAAAATATCAACTAGCTTATACGGTCAATCGTATAAATAAATTACAACGCATACTTTTTACTCCTAAATCAAAATTAATAAAGATAGAAACGGGTAAAAAAAAAAAAGATCTCTGTAATCATAATATAAAGTTGTAACTAAATAATACTAATAATTAAAAGCTCTAAATAATCAATATAAACAGACTTTATGAACATAGAACTTCCCTAGAAGGGGCGGTTTAAAAAAAAAAAACACCGGATGTTCATAGGCCATAATCGCCGCCACCCGTCCCATTTTTTTTCGTATTGTCATTATTTTTGTGAGATATCTAAGTCTTTTCTAAACAGTAAACGCCTTCCGTATCAATGAAACCATGATCAATCCACAGAATCAGTTATGAATAGTTTTTAAATATTTTTTTCATACATATATATATATGTGTGTGTGCGTGTGAGTGCGTATATATATATATATATATATATATATATATATATATATATATATATATATATATATATTATACTCAGCTAAGTTCGCGAATGCTATCTCAGATATATAATGAGAAGTATGTTGTAGACGCAAGCATTCGACCCTGCTTGATTTTATTTGTAGTCGTTTGAGTGGTTGTTACACATTGTTAGCTTTGCTTACATGTCAGAGTGAAGTGCCTTGAAGAAGTTGGTGAATTTCTCGGAGCAGCCAAACTTCTTGCGCGCGCATAAGAGCTCTTATGTATTAGTATTGGGTTTCAGCATTAAATAAGCTAAATGAGTTGACATGTCGTACAAAACATAACGAAACGCATGAAATCAACATGGTTATTTGGTTGCCCTGTTTATTATTTTTTCATTTATTTTATTACGCTTCAGAGGTTATTTAATGCTCAAAATTAATATGCTCTCTTGTAAATGATTTTTTTTACATAGGCATCACCACATTATCAAGGCCAAGAGGCCACTCAAGGATAAGGGTTTATAGAACACGAGGTGTTATTTTAGCTATGGGTTCATACATTTTGGAACGAGATTAGTGCTTGAATAGATTCGATTGAATTAAAATATCGTTCTCTTTTAAAATCGCGGTATCGCCCCCCCCCAAACAATCGCTATGCCATGTGATATATATATACCCCGCCCACACACACACACACACACACACACACACATATATATATATATATATATATATATATATATATATATATAGTGCGTCCATAAAAAGTCACAGCAGGGTTTTGAACTTAAATAGATTCGTTATTTTTAATATCTTTCTGTAATTTCAACACAATCTGACTAAAATATTGGGAATTATTTTTTTTTTTAAATGCAAAATTCAAACCATCTTTATTCATGAAAAATGCCTTAAATATTGCCCATTTTCAGCTTCGCATATTTGTGTTCCTTCCAAAACAGTATTCATGACATTGCAGAATCTCTGGATTGCGATTTAATTCCTTTATTTCGTTCCTGGTGTTTTCCTTCAATTCTTGCAGGGTTTGCGATCAACATAGACTCTTTCTTTAAGATATCCCCACAAGAAAAAGTGATTGTGACTGGGACTATCTCTTACATGCAAATAAAATGAAACAATTGATCCCTGATTTTGGTAAAACAATTTCACTACTTGCTTACGTTGCTCAACGCTATACTTATCAATAATTCGTTTCGAATATATTATCTGTAAAATATCTGAAATAGATAAAAAGAATTTATTAATAGTAAAATGGCAAATATTTTTAACGTTTCAGTGCCTTTTTGGACACTCTCTATATATATGCTTTCTTCTTAAATAAGCTTTTCTTTTATTTACGAAAAACTTCTTGCTTGCTTGCATTTTCTTTGAAAAATAAGCCGTAGACATATTTGAGGGAAGATAACTAATCTTGACATAATTTAAAAAAAAATAATGCAGCGAAAAGTTTATCAAAAGAGTATACAAATAATTTCCTTAGAAGTTTTCTCATCCGAAATCACAAAAAAAGAAAAAAAAGGTGACCTAGGAACTCTTTTGGATTTAGTACAGCGATGTTTTCAGAGAACCTAAAATACGTATGAAAACCCACTCGTATTTGGAGGGGGGGAGTTTATCATCATCATCATCATCATTATTATTATTGTTGTTGTGATGGTGGTTTAAATTTTGTTTGAAGTTAAATTTTCCATATTTTCTACCAACATCGAAAGTGTAACAAGCATTATTGCTTAGGACGGAATTATATGAAGAACCAAATGCTTTAATGCTGTTACATGTTTATTCAAGGGTAAACTGGCCTATAATATAATATCTCAAGTATATTTACCCCTAACGGCCAGTTTAAAGAAACATCTTCGTATAATCAACATTTTTTTTTTTACCAAGATGGACATTTTCCTTACAATTGGTGGCGACTGAACAAAATTGGTAGACATCTTTACGAAATGCTTGAACGGTTTATACGTGGGAAGAACTTTAGCCACTTTCTCGACTTCACGCTCCAAACCACCTGTCATAGTTAGCAGATAAATACCGATAGAGACATTTATAAGATAATGTGTTTTTTTCCCTTTAACAGGTATCCATCCACGAATTGACGCTAATGGCGATTATAACCAATAAATGTTTGTGTATAGTGAGTGAGAGGAAGGAGTGGAATAGAGAAAAAGAGAGGGATTATATTAGAAAGAGAAGGAAGTAAATTGAGAAAGAGGGAGGAGAGAAACCCACCGATAAACACATACAATGCTACAATATGGCATCAGTCTTTGCCTTTTTTTATTTTCCTTTTTAGCCTGAAGGTGCTGGAGACTGAGGAAGATTTTAGGCCTTATGTTCCGGTGTCTACTTGACTGCCCCTGACGAGTCGCTAAGGGTGCTTCGATTAAAGTATACACTTTACTTATTACCTTTCGTATAACACAATCATATGATGTAATGAATCTCTTTCGCGCGCATCTTACGGCAATTGTTATTCGTCTCCTTTACTTCCATGTCTTTGAATTTTCCCGCGAAAAATGATTAGTGTACGAACCTGCATTTGCGATCGGGTTTTTATAGTCATTTGGCCATTAGTTTCACAGATAAGTAGGACGGTGTTCATCGAACCGTTGGGTAAACAGAGCAACTTGAATTGTTTTTGAGCCTCGAGATGATTAAGAGCTTCGGAATATAACATTTTAGATCTTATATAAAATCCTTATTTCAGTTACACGTACATATATATATATATATATATATATATATATATATATATATATATATATATACATACGAACAAATACCATACTACTTACTTCAGTAAGTAGTTTTCGAGAAAGTGAAGCGGACAAACAGGCAGGCTAAGAGTAATATAATACAATATACTAATATAACATAAATTACATATAATATATATCATATTTCTTTTAGTCTGTTTATCTGTTCTACTTTTTTCGGAAACTATTGCGTTGATCTGGCTGGCATTCTGTACATAGCTTTGTTATAATAAGGTGCAGCGAACTACGTATTATGGCATTCGGTTGATGCACAGTTATGGATTATTAGGGATAATAGGATTAGTATTTAAGTCAGAACTCAGCAGAATTATAGCCATCTTCAGCTATCAACGGCTAACAGGCTATAAATAAAGTCAACGAGCTATAAATTTTGCCCGCTTTTTACAGGCTAAAATTCTAATATACAAATATATATGTGTGTCTAATATATATATATATATATATATATATATATATATATATGTATATATTGTTTAATCATAATTTAACTTATATATATATATATTATTTAATCTTAGAAAGCTCGCAAATATCCAGAATTATAATGTCAAATATCTAAAATTTCTACAAATTATACTGCCTCAATACCACACGCATACACATGCATACATATATATATATATATATATATATATATATATATATAATATTGCATTTTTTAAGTATGTTTTAAATCTTTACATCAAGAGGCTTCATGCCTTGTCTTGGTCGATTTCCATACACACACGCACGCACACACGCGCACACACACACACACACACACATACATATATATACAGCTTAATATTCTTCCAAATAATATTTATAACAAGAATAAACATCTGTTTATCTTTTTATCCCATCCTTGAACCTCTTTTATTTTTAATTGTTCACTCTCCATCATCATCATCATCATCATCATCATCATCATCTTTGTTTTACTGAAGCATTTTATTGATATTAATAGTTAGTATTGGTATTAGTATAATAGACGAACAAGTAGAGAGTGTCACAACATCATAATCACAAGAAAGTTTTCAAACTTAAGCGAAGTTTTTGTTTTAATTCTTAAATAGAAAGAAATGTTTTTTAAAAATTAAGGCATCAATCCGTGAGGGGAAAAATACAACAAATCTTAGCTATTAAAAAAAAACTATGTATATTTACTAACAAATATCGTGCACTTAGCCTGATGATTCCCTGCGGGGATGAAATATCGAAATCTTTGCGTAGCTTACCTGATATATTTTCCCACTACTATGAATAAAGCTTTATTTAAGTATTCAGTGCTGTTGAAATAAATACAGGAAATCTATACGCAATATATTATATCACCTTATAATATTATGTATGTATATATATAAAATTAATTACCTACAAATATATATATTAGTGATTGGACGATTCCAATATTTTTCCCGATTCCGAGACAATCACTGACTCCATACTAAATTTCCGATTCCGATACAATTACCGATGCTGATTCCGATTTTTATAAGTCGATAAATATAGTTATTTTTTTCCGGCTACCGTAAAAACGCATACTAAATGTGCATATATTTTTCTAAATGAAAAAATATACTTGTGGGGATCAGCTATCGATTTTAGTTTTACTAGTAGTTAAAATCAATAAATATATATTATTTTATAATTATTGCCAGCTAAGGAAGATTCTTCTGTAAATACATTCAAATAAGAAGGACAATTAAAGAATCGGTTTGGCATCGGAAAATATGCAAAATTATTTCGATACCATTCCAACATATATATATATATAACTACTTCATTTACTCGCATAAAATTAATATACGAAAGTATACATTTATGCGTAAATTTTAAGTATTTACTTCAAAAGTGCTCAGTACGTAGGTAAAGCTAGTTAGTAAGTTATAAAATATATATGGCGATTAAGCTACACTGAATATTCCCCGTTTCATCCACTCTAGGATTCTTCAGGCTTATAGCGCATAAGCCTGAAGAGTCCTAGAGTGGATGAAACGCGGAATATTCAGTGTAGCTTAATCGCCATATATATTTTATAACTTACTATATATATATATATATATATATATATATATATATATATATATATATATATATTAGTATCAGGTTAAAGGTACTTAAGGGTAATAACTAATAAATTTAATGAGATTATTAAGAGTGCTCAATAAAAGAAGAGCAAGATATATTTTTATTAATATAAACAAATTTACATGGTGGCAACACTGGACATGCTAATGTTTCAGACAAATGGTCGGTTAAAACCAGAAATCCTCGTCAGGCGACTTGATAAATGGTTGTTTTTCACAGAAAGAACCAGTCCTTAAATGAAGAAAAAAACTTTTTTCCACTCATTTAAGGACTGGTTTTATCTGTGGAAAGCAACCATTTATTAAGTCCCCTGACGAAGACTTCTGGTTTTAATATTAGTATGTCAATATATATATAATATATATATATGTACACACCGTATATTTCGGCGTATAAGACGGCCCTTAAAGTTAAAAAATCATCTTTAAAAATATTTCATAATCTTTTTTGTAATCTCTATCTTGGGCTAACAAACATGGTTTCGCTATTTAGCAGTCGTCTTATACAACCGATATATAAATATATTAAAATTTGCTTCAATTTTGTACCTCGTCTTATCTGGCGGTCGCCTTATACGCCGAAATATACGGGGTATATATATCTATATAATTATAAAACTCAAATGAACTTGTAACGGGTGTTGTAACCCGACATTCGGTTTACGACTTCCGCTTGCACATGCGTACATATAATCAACGCGACAATAAAACGTATTTTTTACTGTGTATGTTTTCAGCGTCCCAATTGTTTTTTTTTTGGGGGGGGGGATCGCGTTTAAATTATCCGAATAAACAATCGTTAATACTTTCTGCAACGTTCATTTCCGTATTACGTTTAAATTATTTTAACGCAATTTTCTTACAAATAAATCTCCTTTAATCCGTTGACAACCATAAGGGCATTTTACAACGGCGATTTAACCAACGCCTTCCTTTTTTGTTTAATTTATTCTCTATTTTTAATACACCTTTTTTAAAAAACATTCATGCATTTTCTTCTACACTACCAACATAAATAAATAACCCCGAAAATATGTTTTTTTTAATTGCGTTACAAATAAATAATCAACGCGACAATAAAACGTATTGTTTTACTGCGTACGTTTTCAGCATCCCAACTGATTTTTTTTTTTCGCGTTTGAATTATCCAAATAAACAGTTGTTAATACTTTCTGCTGTTTTTTACATCGTTCATTTCCGCATTGTCTTTGTTAGTTTTATTGACCTGATTATTAACATATAAATTAAATATTTGACCCAATGTGTCATGAATGTTTGTTTAAAATAAATGAAAAAAAGTTCCATTTTATTTTCATTTTCTATTTAAAAGGCCATTCTTAACATGGGAAGAGTGCTTTTAACTATTCTGTACTTTCAACTAACAATTTCATTTAAAAAAGATATATCAAAATTTAAATTTAACTTTAAGTGTTATGGTATCTGTTCAGTGCACATGTACCTATAAGTATGGCAAACCACTTATAATTCAATGGCTGTAATATTTTTTTTCAAAAATAAACAATTATAAACTGAACGACTCATAGAAAACTATCTATATTCTTTTTTCATTTTAATATACTTTCATAGAAATGTTGCTGTTATGTCACAAAAACTATTTTCTTTACGCCACAAGTGTCATGCTCAGACATTAATTCCATAGCTAATATAACATACTGACCCAACGGGTCACGAGTAGTCTAGTGTATATATATATATATATATATATATATATATATATATATATATATATGTAGTCATCGACATACAGTTCTGTTTCGTTGTATCACAACTCATCAGTGCCGCTAGACTAGCACCTGACCCAAGCCATATATTTATACATGTTTGTGTTTGTTTGTTTGTCTGTCCGTTCATTCCACCTTTTCTCGGGAACTACGGGACCTATCTGGCTGGAATTTTGTATTGAACTTTTTAATGATAAGTTGCAGCGAACTAAGTGTTATGGTATCTGTTCGATGCACTGTTAGTGATTACCTCCTATAATACCACATTAGCTCCAAGAGTTTTGCATGAAGCACTAATTCTAAGTCAACTGACTATACGTTGCTCGTTTTTTAACGGACTAAACAGTCTAATACGTCTATAATCCGTATTTCTAATTGTGATTAAAATACATTACATGATTTTGATTATACAAAACGTTTGAAATTTAAGACATAAGGATATCTATTAAGCTCAAGTTTCTATTGTTTTTTTTTATTTTATTTTATGTAGATATTTATATATTTGCAATGGTAGTACAATGTCAGTGAATGAAATGAATCAGACTGTATTTAAACAAAAGTCAGCCGATTCTAATAGTCTACTTGGGTATCCATTAAACCACTCATGTCCTGCAGTAGTAGTAGTAGTAGTAGTAGTTATGGTGGCAATGTTAGTAATAGTAGTACATGCTTTATAACAACTAATAACTAATTTAATAAATTCACCCACGATGTGCCAAGAGGTGGTCTCCGAGGAAAGAGAGATGACAATGTCGCCCACAGGCAACAGGGAAAGGCAGGTGATGGAACTTTGTTTCCCCGTCGCCCGTTCGAGTGTCGCTGTTGGTTAGGCAAAGGGCGACTTGACGACGATTGGCGACCGGCGTTTATTTAATTTATTCTCCTAGGGTTTCCCTCTTTATCTTATTAATCACAATCTGTCGAATGATCGTTGAAGATATAGGTTTACTTCTTTTTTTCTTCTTTTTTTCTTTGCTTTGTTTTTTCTAAGTTCTGTTTCGAACTTTCTGAACGTTCAGGTTCTTCATGGTCGTCGTTATGATGTTCTTTGCTTTGTTAACATTCATTGTTTTATTTTATTTATTTTATTGGTCTTTATTTCTAATTTTTTGTTCGATTTTATATTTTGATCACATATATGTTCACTCCTGGTGTTGTATCGCTGTAACATTTTAAACGTTAGACAATTAGTTCGCAAATCGTCTTTTCATAAACGCGTGTTTCTGCCAGTGAGCGATCAAGTTACCAGATGAATTAAATGAAGTCTCTTTTAGACATACGTGCACGGTTGCTGGTCTTCCATTCTTTTGATTGTCACTTTGCCGTGATCACCTCGTGGTTTTTTATCTTCGGTTGAACTTGAAACGCATCTAATCACGCATGGAAACACAATGGAGACTTGTTGATGCTTTCTAGGGTTTCATTCAGAGTTTACTCTTTGGGGGAGAGACCACATACATTATTCCTCACTTAATTTGTTTTACTTGTTTTTCTAACTTAGTTTTATGACGACACACGGTCAGAGTCTCAAGGCAACATTCATTTAGATTTCTATATCGTCGGTATTTCTTGTCTGTATCACTTCCCAACTCGAACTGATTTAAAAAAAAAAAAAACATTTGCTTCTCTCCTCAGAGGCGTGGTATTATCACCTCCCACATTTCGACACCTGCATCTCTTTATTTATGGAATAGATAGTTTTATTTATGAAATAGATAGATAGATAGATAAAGAGAGAGATTTAAAAGGGAGGTCATTTACAGATAGATATATATACTAGCTGGACGCCCGGTCGTACAATAAGCTTAAACATGATATTTTGATTTATGCAGATTCCGTATATATATTAATATAGTTTCAATCCTCTATTGAATATTATATATTACGATGAATAATTCGCTCGGTAAATTCGCAAAAAATATATAATGTAACAATAATGATAATGTCGTTCATAAAATTTAGCCTGTTTTTGTTTCCAATATCACGTCAGCTAATATTTGGGCTTGGCGATCTTAAGCATAATCCTTCTTCTCTTATTGATAAAAAGAAGAATTTTACAAGTGAAATATTTTACGTTACACCGGCCAAGGTTACACCGGTGTAACGTAAAATATTTCACTTGTAAAATTCTTTTTTATATATAAGAGAAGAACTATTTTGAAGATCGAATTTTCGATTTTCGACACTTACCGGTATAACGTAAAATATTCCCCTGTAAAGTTCTTTTTATATATAAGAGAAGAACTACTATTTTTAAGATCGGATTTTTTTGATTTTCCATATTTACCGAGTGAATTTCTGTACAAAACATAGCTAAGAACACTGCCAGATAAATTACGTTTGTGTGTAATTTGCAAAATATAGGCTCAGTCATTTCGGAACCTATGAGAAAGGAACTCACATGCACACACACACTATATATATATATATATATATATATATATATATATATATATATAGAGAGAGAGAGAGAGAGAGAGAGAGAGAGAGAGAGATGGAAAAGCAGGAAGGAAATCTACCGACAAGTTTATTGAAGGATATGAAATAAATAGATATATGTATAGGTAGATAGATAGATAATGTGTTTATCCTTTTGTCATTTTCTCTCTAAAAAGAAATATCTGCCGTTTTCTAAAAAGAAATAGCTGCTGTTTTCTAAAAACTGTATCCAACTTTTGCTGTGTTTTTTTATTTCCGATTTCGTAATAAAGATTCTACACAAGCACGCAATTCCATCGACACGTATAGCCATCATCACTAAGTGCTACACGTGAACGTTAGCTCCGTGCATTAAACAAACATTAACTCGATGCACAATACGAAACAAAGCGAAACACCTGTTCCTTTATAAATTATTACTTTTCTAGATGTTCATATCCGAGTAAAAGTCGTATATCTGTTGATATCAGACTAAATGTTTTACGACGTATATTCAAATATATTTAGTTTCTTGTTTTAGAATTTTCCACAAAGTTGTCACAGCTCATCAGATAAATTCGACGTGATTTGAACAGCTTATTTTGGTAATATTGTATTAATATTCGATCATCCGGGACTCATTGGGTCAGTATCTGTTATATAAAATTTTAAATACCGCTCTCTGTTTTCACCCCCTTTCTCTTTCACTCTTTCTCTCTCTCTCCCGTATCTTTTCCGTCTTTATTTCCCTCTTTCTTGTCTTTATCTCTTTTTTCTCGCTTTATTACCAAGAAAGAATGACGAAAAGGAAAAAAAATGTATAAAATTCTGAAGATGGCGTCTATTGCTGAAATATTAATTTTAAACAAATGAATATTTGTTTGTTTTACAAACTATTGCGTTGTAATTTGACTTACAAACGTATTTCATACGTATTTTATTTTAAAATGTATACAATGCTTATATTATAGAAAACACAACTTTGAATTTCATATCACGTGCGGATTCTTCCGGCGTTTAAATACATAACCGCAGACAAATAACATGCAGGCTTTGTACTAACTTTTCTTTCATTTACCATCATGGCGAAGAAAAAAAAACTGTAGGAAATTCTGAAGATAGGGCCTATTGCTGAAATATTAATTTAAAACAAATAAATAGTTGCTTATTTTACAAAATATTGCGTTGTAATTTGGCTTACAAACGTATTTCATTCGTATTTTATTTTATATATATTGAATATCTTTTGAGAGCTACAGAATTTTATGAAAAGTAAAAGAGCTAGCTAACCAATTTCGTACTTCACTCAACAGAGCTAAATCGAGGTATGATTACGATTAAAAATAATATGAAATGGAAGTAGGGCGAAACAACAAAAAAGCGGAGGAAAAGAAATAAAAAGCGGAGAAGCAGTCAAATAGAAACTACATTAAATCCTAAAAGATTTTGGTTTTGCTTATAAAGGCCTTCTCTTTCACTTTTTATTTTATAAATTCATTATGTTAAGATTTGATCTATATTTAGCTATCATATATATATATATATATATATATATATATATATATATATATGAAGTTTCAACCGTACCTTTTGAGTCCTGAGTTTGAGTCTGTCCATGTTAAATATATTTTCATTCCTACTTACGGGAAATCACTCTGTATGGACGAATACGGTATAACGTTCCTTTTATTAAGGCAGAAACAATTTGAAAATAATTCAAATCCGATTAAAGTATTTTCTGTAAGGAATTAAATTGCATTATTGACACCAAATGTCATCTAATACCATTTTAGATGTTAATATGAGTTTGTTTTCGAAAAAGACTGTTTCATTACACTGAATTTTCATTATCTGAAGTGTCATTTTATGCTATTTTTCTACCTGTTTCACGGCATATCAACAATTTTTTCGTTAATTAAATGCCAAAACACAGCACCTATTTTAAACAATTTATTTCTATTAATTAAACATAGATCACTATTTTATACATAGTGGCCGGGTGAGAGTCTGTGGATTCATAATTGTTTAAAATTATTAAGTCACAAATTGAATACAGCAGACTTATTGATATTTTAACACGATGGTGTCAATTGTTCTAACCATAAACCTCAAATGTTATTGGTAAAACGTACATAATAATAACATTAAAGATAAAGTCTGCGAAACATAATGAATAAAAATCTTTCTTTCTGAATAAGTTATTGAATCCTATGATTAATATAAGACACATTCTTCACTCCATTGATTTATAAATTGTGAAATAGTTTTGGACAAGCCATTTTGACATATTCATTCGTTTCTATTTTTGATTTCAGATCCTTCATTTTCAAAGTCTCCATGGACTTCACAAACCGGACCAGTGTCGCAAGGTAAAATCACTTTTTATTGTGTAATTCAGTTATTTATTTAATTCTGTCTATGTCTCTCCCTCCTCTCTCTCTCTCTCTCTCTCTATATATATATATATATATATATATATATATATATATCATATATATATATCATATATATATATATATCATATATATATATATATCATATATATATCATATATATATCATATATATATATCATATATATATATCATATATATATATATATATATATATCATATATATATATCATATATATATATATCATATATATATATATATCATATATATATCATATATATATCATATATATATATATCATATATATATATCATATATATATCATATATATATATCATATATATATATATCATATATATATATATCATATGTATATATATCATATATATATATATCATATATATATATATCATATATATATCTCATATATATATATCATATATATATATCTCATATATATATATCTCATATATATATATCTCATATATATATATATCATATATATATATATATCTCATATATATATATATATATCTCATATATATATATATCATATATATATATATATATCATATATATATATATCTCATATATATATATATATATCTCATATACATATATATATATATATATCATATATATAAGTTAAAAGAAAAACACAAGGCTCCATCTTATTATGAATTTATTTGGATCGGAAAGGGCTTTCTTAAACGAGAAGGACTAGTCGAAGTTTTGCATCCGGATTTCAGTAAGACGCTAAGCCCTGACTCGTTTAATAAAACCCTTTGTTGTAATATATTTATAACTAGCAGTACCCGCTAACCGGCGTTGCCCGGTGGAAGTGTTCACCCACCTCGATAAACATTATATTACGGTTGTTGTTGCTGCTGCTACCCCCAAACCCCATCCTCTTAATGTTACGAACGGCTTTCGGAATAGACACTCCAACTCCTCATGGTAAGAACGGCTATCGGAATGTCAAGAACGGATGAATAGGGATGATGTAGTAAGGGTATTGGGCAACCACTTGCCGTAAAAAAATACAAATAAAAATAACAGCGAGGTGAAAAAGAAAAAACAATTAGAGGCAGTAGGCAGCCTAAAAAAAGACCTCCATTTAGCTGTTGAAGCTGTGATAATGAAGACTGGTTACTTACCGAGCTCCAACAAAAAAAAAGAAAACTTAAAAAAGAAAAAAACAAATGTGGGTTTTTCGGATCATTTCGATATTTAAAAAAAAAACAAATAAAAAGAAAAAAAACAATATAACTGTATGAATTCGATAGTACTAATGAAAAAAAAAACAGCAATTTGGTTGGGTACGAACGTGCAACCCGTAGGTTATAACGCGGGGTCACTATCCACTGTTCCACGAAAACGGCTTTGAAATAATGTCTTGTTTTTATTTTATTTAAAGCAAACAACAACGTGTTAATAAAATGAGATCAATTCGTTACGTTGTTTTACTATCTCTCTCTCCCTCCCTCTCTCTCTCTCTTTCTCTCTCTCTCTCTTTATTTCTTTCTCTCTCTCTCTCTCTCTCTCTTTCTTTCTCTCTCTTTCTCTATTTCTTTCTGCCGATACAATGATTTAACTTCTCTCTCTTGCTTTGTTTCTCTCTCTGCCGATACGATGATTTAATCTCTCTGTCTCTGTCTCTCTCTCTCTCTCTCTGTCTTTCTCTGTCTCTCTCTCTCTGTATCTTTCTCCCTCCCCCTCTTTCTCTCTCTCTCTCTCTCTCTCTCTCTTACTCTGCCGTACCCGCTAACCGGCGTTGCTCGGTGGAAGCGTGCCCCCCCTCGAAAAAGTAAAGTAAGTATAGTAAATGTTGTTGTTGTTGGTGGTGGTGTCCAACCCTAACCTCCTCATGTTACGAATGGTTTTCGAAATAGGCACCCAAACTACTCATGGTAAGAACGACGTTAAGTGAAAAGAGGCAGTTTTTTTTTATTATTCAATTTGTAAAAACCAGTTTGAATAACATAAATTGTAATAAAAAAACATTTTGTTTTAGTACGGTAAAGTTTATAGGTTGGTAGATAAATCAATTATACTATGTAATATGTTTTTTTTTTTTCTCTCTCTCTTGTTTCTTGCTTTTTACAATTTTCGGCTGTTAAGTTTTCTACACTTTAACTACGTGAATAATTAATTCTAAATTACAGGTGGGTGCTTAGATCGTATTTTAAACTGCAAAGACTGAAACGTCCCTCCCCCCCCAATAAAATGTATTTTGAAAAATCGATTTTTAGCGAATTTAAGACTGATGAGACAAAAAAAGGAGGGGAAACAAAGCAAATAGTCAGTCAGTAATTGTTAACAAAGGCAGTAAAGAAAGTCAGTCCGTATATTTAAAGAAAAAGGAAAAAATGTCAAATAAATGAAAATATAAAAATGTAAATAAACCCAGGAAAAAAATAAAGCAAACTATTGGATTACGATAATTAGCTAAAATGTAATTATATGTATGTAACGGTTATGGAGGACAGTAAGTTGGCGTGGTGTTCGTTAATTAAAGAGAATAGTTTCATTCCAATGATCCATGAATAGGGGAATGGTTTGTGTCAGTCAACCAGAATGTGAGGACCAAGTATAGGGAGAGATGTTAGTATTTTTAGTATAGAAGAACGGAAGGTAAAAGCTATATCAAATAGTGAATAGATGGCGTGTGAGTATAACTACGCGGTGTAAGTGGGTGACAGTGGGAGAACTTGGCAAATAAGAAGAAAAATGGGAACTACTTTATCTGTAGGTTATACTCTTCTAGGAATAAATTTAATGTTTTAATATTACGAAATAATGTGTCTAAAATGTCGTTTTATAGTTAAATAAGGTAATGGCTAATAGTCTTCTTTTTTTTACACAGTGATCACCACTTATCAAGGCCCGGAAGCCACTCAGGGATAAGGGTTATTGCAAGTACATTAAGTTAGTGAGGAGATTTGCTGAAGTGTTTACTTAAAGGGGGCAGTTCATTAGGATTTTGTTAACATTGGACTTGAAGACATCCAAGTTGTAGTCCGGAGGGAAGCAAGCAGACGGAACAGAGTTCCACAGGCGTGCAGTTCTAAGAAAGAAGCTTTGTTCATGGAATCCGCGTTTTGATTTAGGCACAAATATAGAGTGGGGGAAATTTTTCACAGTGGATTCAGCTAGACGGGTGTTTATCGTGAAAGATTGGCGAGGGGGGACCAGAGATTGGAGTTCAGACGAGCATCTGCCATGGAAATAACGATAAAACAAGGACAGGCTCGCAACGTCTCTTCTGTGGGAGAAAGGTTGCAGGGTAGAGAAAAGGGCATCCCCCACTAAGCCACGAAGTCTATTTTGTACTCTGTCAAGGCAAGATAGGCTGTTTTTAGCAGCAGTCTAAACATAATAAGTTTTTATGTGCCATCTGTTGTTGCAAACCTACGGTATTTTGGTCCAGAATTGAAAAACTGCGCCTCTTTTATTATATATAGGGATGAGATCGACATTTGTGTTGTGTTTTTCTTTTAATTCTTATTTATGCTCTGCTACACATTGAGCTCTGCTACTTTAGATTTCATAGAGAAATTGCACTATTCTTTACGGATTTATATTATATATAAACGTGTGTGTACGCGCGTGTGCGTGTAACATTGCGTGGAGAATTAGTTGATTCCCAGTTGATATATAGTACTTATATTTATATATATATATATATATATATATATATATATATATATATATATATATATATATATATATATAGTTTTTGTTTCCTAGATGTATATCTACTGAAACTCCAGTGCTAATAAGATAATGGTGCATGATATATAGAGCTCTATTATACTAAGTAATTAAAAATGTTCTGTCCGTTTTTTGATTAGACATTGAGAAAAATGGAAGCGTCTAGAGATATGTTTGCTTTCTTTCCACTGTACCGCATCCATATTCAATCGAGTGCTTACCAGTAATGAAAAGTGGGTTCTGTCCGAAATTCTTCAGTGTTCCAGTCATTTGTGGTCCAATGAGGATACTGACTCTCACACCGCAAGATCGCGTATGCACCCACGCAAGATTATGCTCTGTGGACAGGTCGTCAAGTGGTTCATTGTGAACTGCTGCTAGCATGCCAAACGGTCATTAAAGGCCTTATACTCGCAGCAATTGAAACGAGTGCAACAGAAATTGCTTCAGAAAGAACAAGCACTGGCAAATCGCAATGGTGTGCTTTTCCTCTGACAATGCTAATCCAAATTTCGCGCCGTCAGAGATACCATACAGCAACTAGGTGGGAAACTGCCCCATCCACCTTATTCAACTTATCTTGCGCCATCCGATTACAATCTCTCCTATTCCCTGGATAATCATCTTCACAGGTAATCCTCTACAAATGAAGCAACCTTGCGTCAAGATCTCGTGCACTTATTTGTGTCCCAAACCGCCGGGTTCTACCAAAAGGGGATTGAACAGCTGGTGACACGTTGGCAGAAGGTTTTGGATGTCGATGGCGATTACTTCGAAGACTAAATATAAGTTACACATACTATGAAGTGTCTTCTTTTTTTTCTTTTAAAAACAGACATAACTTTTTGAGTTATCTTGTACTATGAAATGCATTTATTTATGCAAACATATGTGCGTATATGTTTCAGCTGCGATTTCTTTTCGGGCCATTTTAAAAACTGTTTAGAAAATGGCCCATTGAAGCTGGAATCCAATTGATATCGCAACTAAAACATGTATGCACATATATATTCTGCAGTTTTTGTATAAATTACGGAATTTGTACTCTCTCTCTCTCTCTCTCTCTCTCTCTCTCTCTTTATATATATATATATATATATATAATAAAATGAAAAAAACTATTTGCTCTTATATATATATAGTAAACACCTCAGTCACAACTACTCTATTCAACTTCTCTCTCTTTCTCTCTAAACAACAAGACGGCGTAGATGCTCATTTTTCAGTTAACACAATGCTCCTCTGAATCTCATCTGGTAAGATAAAATAACTTATAATAAGAAAAGGTTAAAACGTTGCTTTGCTTCTTTTTTTTTTTTTTTGTAACTTTTATTTTAGCTCTGTATTATATTAAGCTCTTTGACTCAATATCTTCTACAGAATTTACTCTCGCCTTTACGGACACAGCACACCGTCTTAATAATTGAATTCTAATACACACACAAGGAAACAGTCTAACGTCGCCATATTGGATTTTTTAAAACTGTAGAAGGAAAGATACAGAGAACGTGAGGTAGAGAGGGGGCAGACAGATTGCTTTGAACAAAAGGCAAACATAAGGCGCGCCCAAATTTAGCGAACTTGTTTATGTCACCTGATATAGCACTTCCTAATTAGTTTGTAAATTTTATTCCTAAACAACTTGTCTGCTTATCAAACCTATTTTGATTCTTTAACACCGAAGCAAAAAAAAACATATCATAAACGGGCCATTGTATACGATTGACCAATGTTCTCATGTGGGAACATGTGACAAAATAGGAGAAATTTTTCAACTTATAGCAAATAGTTTTTAACAGTAACCATTTTAAAGGATCTTAGATTAAAACTGCGTTTTGCTCCTTTGTTTAGGAGCGATCAATAGAATTAAAAATTAACGCAGCAATGTGGAGGTGATGGTGGTTGCGTGGATAATGGCACGGGCTGACGACTTGGGTTATCCATGTTCAAATCCAGTCTAGAGTAACGCTGCTTTAGAGATATAAGATCGTTCTAAATGCCCGAAAATTGTAATACTTTGCATATATGTAACGCTAGCGGTGGGGGCCAGACGTAACCCGGTAAAATACGCTTAAATATGTTATTTTAATTTATCCAGATTTCGTATATATTATTACAGTCAATTATCTATCGATTACTTCATATGATATTGTATTGTATGTATAGTCGTGATTTCAAAAGTAAAAAATTGACTTGGGCACCATCAGTTAGAATCGAAATAGAAACCGAAAGCAAATTTTGTAGCGTTCCAGCTGAGATGTTTCCACATCAATTATCGCTAAAAATAAACTAACATTAATGCATATATATATGTTTATATAAAAAAAACTAACATTAATGCATATATATATATTAATGCATATATGTGTGTGTGTGTGTTTGCGCATTCATAAGAGAGCAGTGTAAGTCGACTTAGCAAGTTCAAATTTATTTAAATTTTGACCCTCTTTTTGACCCTTTAGTAACTATTTCAACCGGGTAACAATCCATAAAACAACGGTCTATAGAAAATGCAATCATTTGAGCAACTTCGCTCCTCTCTGCGAACTTCCGTCATGGAGGAGATACAGATTGAAAAAAATAGAGAAAGACAAACAGACGGATAGACAGGCAGACAGACATAGTGAGATTTATTTCATAAGTATTTGCTCAAAGTCAATAAGAAATTGGAATTAATAGTTCCTTGCATGAAACAAGTACGTATGAATTCAGGAAAGCTCTGATTTGTCTCTAGAATTGATATGCCCCACACATCTTTTACCCTGAATTGGCAAAACTAAAAAAATCTACCTATATAGTATTAAAATCTCAAGGTATTTTGGGAGTTTGTCTGTTCGTTCGCAATAAAAAAAAAAACACATAATCGGTTGACAAAAAATACGAATAGGTAGATTTTACGATGGCAATACCAGAATTCGAAACTCAACTAAATCTAAAAGATTTTTTAACTGAATACGATTTTTTATGAATTTAAAAGAAATTAACGGAACATGGCCACACATAAAACGTTGCATAACAATTTTTAAAACTGAGTTTTAAACATTCTTTTGATAATCTGCGATGAGTAGACATAAAAAACATTTAGTATTAGCTCAAAGTGAATTAGTTTTACTTAAAAAAAACTAATTTCTAAATTTTTCCATAAAATTTCACAAATATTTAAGGTCGTGCAAATTAAAAGGCAAGTAGAGATGAGAATCGATATACCTAGTAGCGGGTATAAACTTGCATCTATTATAGATATTACACAAAAAAAAAAAACAAAAAAAAAACAGAAACATTTTATTTGTCAAATAATCAATCTTTAATTTTGCTTTCAGGTTACCTTCCCGGTTCATTGCCTTCACTCCCAAAGGCTGGACTGGAAGGTCCACACGCTCAATGGAGATCACAAGGTGAGTCGTGTTATTTCTTACTAATTAAACATTGACAGAACTTAACGGGGTAGTTTGGGTACCAATTTCATAGAATAAAAATATCGTAGAAATTAAATATTCAGAGATTAAAGGTTTCTCTGTTTAAGGGGGGGACTAGGATAACAATGGTAATATGCTCCTCTCGGACATTTGTCCAAGAGTCACGCCACGATACTATTTGGAAAATGACATTTTATCATAAGTCTGGAATAAACGAAATGGCTGGCGGTGAATGACTATATTTTATATATGCGCTAACCCTATTAATGAAAAAATCTGGTATAGCGTGAAGCAAAATTTTCCAATAAAAATATATTGAATAATGTTAGTTATTAGTATCGTAAAAATAAAAATGTAAACCAATGAAGTCTTTAATTTAATACGATATGATTTATATCGCCATTATTTGTAGCCCAGTGGGTTTTGAATCGTACTGTATCTCTCCACACTAATGAGTCTTGAATAGACAAAACAGCGATATATATATAACTATATATATATATACATATATATATATATATATATATATATATATATATATATATATATATATATATATAAACATAAGAAAAGACTACGCAGATCGATTTACATTTTGATGTTGACTGTCTCGCTAGAGGTTCCATAAGTGTTAATATAATTGAATAATGGCTAATATAATTTAAAAAAAGGGTTTTCGGTTAAAAATGAAATAGGTTTGTTGTCAAAAGATTTGTATAAATAAGAAACTTTATACTAAATACAATATATATATATATATATATATATACATGAATTTTTATTTGGAATAACGCACTAAAATAAATACGTAAGTTTTTTTCCATCTCTATAGTGAAATCAAAAGAAGCTGTGTTTATCCAATGATACATCATAATATTTTATAATACCATATAAACATTAAACTGCAAATACCCACAAACACATTTAGATCTTCTTCTTGTGCATATTTATTTCATAAATAGCTTCTAATAAATAAATATTCTATAATATACAATTGTAATTGTGTATTGTCATATTTTCACACACACACACACACACACACACACACACACATATATATATATATATATATATATATATATATATATATATATATAAGATGGAAAAAAAGCAAATTTGCAAAATTTTCTTATTTCATTTAAAACTAGGCCAAAAAGCTGCTGAAACAGCTCGCGATATCATCGAAGCTTTTGACCTAGGGACTTCTATTGAACGCACAACCCAATGGTAGCTTAAGAAGTTTCCTGGCGGCGACGAGAGTCTTGAAGATGATGAGTGCAGTGTTCGACCATAGTCGAAGTCAATCATCGCACAACTGTTTCAGAACTGACTTCTAAATTAGACGTAAATAATGACGATTTCCAACCACTTGAGAGAGAGATTGGAAAGATTAAAAAAAACTTGGCTGCCTCTCGAATTGAATAACAACCAAAATAAACGCCGTTGTGAAGTGTTATCTTCCTTTATTTTACGCAACATAAACCACCCATTTCTCGATCGGGTTGTGACTTGTGATGAAAAGTGGGTTCTTTACGACAACCAGCTACGCTCAGCTCAATGGTTAGATGTCGACGAAGCTTAACGACACTTCCCGAAGTTAGAGTTGTACCAAAAGAAGGTCATACTCACTGTTTGGTGGCCTGCGATTGGTGTCATCCATGACAGTTTTTTGAATGCAGGCGAAATCATTATGGCGGAGAAGTACTGTCAACAGATGAATGAAATGCATCAGAAACTTCGATAACAATCCTCCACGACAATGCCCAACCGCACGCTGCTAAACTGACCCTGCAGAAGTTGAAAGAATTGAGCTACGAAACTCTGCCTTATCCGCCATACTCTCTAGATCTCTCACCTACTGACTATCACTTTTTCAAGCATATCGACAACTTTCTGCGTGAGAAATGATTAAAAAACCCAAGTTCCAGCAACTTTATTGTTATCTGAACGCAAGATTTTTACGTTATTTACATAAATGCACTTGTTTTGCGTTGGCAAAAAGTGTGTTGATTCTAATTGTGCTTATTTCGATCAACAAATTTTTGTTTGAGCCGAAATATGTTCATCTGAGTTTAAGAGTTAAAGCCTGCAAGAACTTTCTAGTTAACCTAATATATATATATATATATATATATATATATATATATATATATATATATATATACACACTACTAGCTACATATGTGCGTACACGTTTCTGCTGCAATTTATTTAGAGGAACAGCTTCTTCATGCCGAATCTTTTTAAACCAAAATGTAATTTAATTTTGGTTCAAAGATTAGGCATGAAGAAACTGTTTCCCTAAATGAGTTACAGCAGAAACATGTATGCACATATGTAGCCAATAATGCTTTCATAAATAGATATAATATAATTGCGTTCTGCTTGTCATTGAGCATTTTTTAGAAACGCCAAAGTTTCAGTGGAGTTACATCTGCAAAACTACAGCGATACAACAATTGCACACACACACACACACACACACACACACACATATATATACACACACACAGTGGGTAGCAAAATTATTCTAAAAAATATCAAGTTAATTTGAATGAAATTTACGCTCAATCTTTGAACAAATATTATCTATCTAAAAATAAAACAAAGATAAAAAAAATAAAGATGTACTTAGTTTACAAATATTTATTAACGAAAAATCAAATTACCCTTATGCAAAAGTATTTAACACATTTATTAATATTTAATTAAATATACTCTGTTCTGCCTTACAGCCTGCAAACGGTTTTCATAACTGCCTACTAGTTTCGTACAAGCACTTGCTGGTATTTTCAGCAATTCTTCGTCGCAAATTTTCTTTCTTTATAGTCTTGGAATCTCTTGCATGCACCCTTAACTTAAAAGTTTTCCACAAATTTTCGATGAGATTTATGTCTGGTGACTGGGTCGGCTTCTGTAGAACATCATTATCCTCAAACGATTTCATAGTTATTTTAGCCTTGTGCTTTGGATCATTTTCTTGCTGGAATATAAAGTCACGGCCCAATCCTAAATCTGCGGCACTCTTGAATAGATGTGTTTGACAAAATCTTTGTGCATTTTGCTGCATTAATGTCCCTTTTAATGATTTGCAGTCCTCCAACCCCATTTTCAGAAAAGCAGCCCAAAATATCACACTTCCACCTCCAAATTTTACAGTAAGAATGGTATTAGATGCTTTAAATTCTGTGCTCTTTTCCTCCATACACAGGGGCACATGTTTCTTCCAAAAAGCTCATTTTTTGTTTCATCTGACCAAATAACTTTGTTCCAGAAGTCATCCAATTCACATTGATATTTATAAACAAATTTCAAACGATTTTTTTACATGTCTAAGACTCAACAATGGAGTCTTTAGCAGTGATTTAGAATACAGACCTGTACGATTCAAATATCTCTGCATTGTATCCTTGCTTATTTCAATACCTGCTTCCTGCAAAACCTTCTGAATTTCTGAACAAGTCAGAAATGGTTATGAGCAATGTAACCTTATTAAATTTACGTGGCCGACCATTTCTTAGATGATTTTTAGTATTACCACCCGTTATTTTCCACTTACTCACCACCAAATTTAGTTCTAAAGCTATTTTCCTGTACTTCTTTTCATCTTTATGCCTTGCTTTTATTCCCTAGCATATATCATTAGTCAATTCCTTTGTTTTAAGCATTTTGAAACAGGAATGAAAGAGGCAACCTGCTCAGTGTCTGAGAGCTGTTATCAACTGACCTGTAAGGAGCCGGAACCTGCGGTGCCTACTCATTGATTGAAATATTGTAGCAAGATTAAATGACTGCTTAAGAACGAAATTTCTAATTGGTTAAAATATTGTAGCAAGATGAAATGGCTTCTTAAGAATGAAATTTGATAGTGTGTTAAATACTTTTGAATTAGGGTAATTTGATTTTTTGTTAACTAAGTATATCTTTATTTATATTTTATTTTTAGATAGATAAAATCTGTTCAAAGATTGGATGTAGATTTCATTCAAATTAATTTGATAGTTTTTGAGAAATACGAAAAAACCAATGTACCAAATAATTTTGCTACCCACTATATATATATATATATATATATATATATATGTGTGTGTGTGTGTGTGTGTGTGTGTGTGTGTATATATATATACTGAATGTAGTGTGCGTGCGTTTATGCTCCAGTTTATTATTCCAACGTCGTTAATCCTGTCCTGGAATAGTAGAAACGAACTTGTTTCATTTTTGTTTAATTCCTTGTTTATTTAAAATATCCATCTTTTGAACGCTAATAAAAGACAGAGAAAACGCAGACTCGTTCTGTTTTCGCCGGTCTGTCCTTAAGACCTACTGACCCCAGACTCATCCACCACACTCCCACCCACACACAAGAACGAAACACATAAATGCCAACTTTCACACAAGCTGAACAACTCACTAATTCGTCTTCTTCATTCGTTAATGTTTACAGTCGATTTTATGATTTTATCATTTACCCATTCTCTTCCCTCTTTTCTCTCTCCTTCTCTCTTTAGCTGTCTTATACACGTGAATGTATGTTTGTGTGCATACGT
>NC_136482.1:101063393-101148393 GCF_053919585.1 Euprymna scolopes | reverse complement strand
CATTTTGTTATGGGAAAAGTGGTATTTTCTACTGGAGAGCCATGTATTTTACAGCTGCCCTGGTTTTAAATCTCCGAAACAGCTACATGGTAAGCAGCTGATGATCTCTGTTTTCTATTTAACAATTTTAGATAAGTTTTTTCTTGAACTCTCTTTTGTAATGCTAGACTTTTTAGAAGTGGGTTTATGCAAGTGCTAAATCTACGATAGGTTTAATTTAGTTTGTTTTTTCCGAGAATTTAAACTGCATTGATTATTTTTATTTTTTTATATTATTTTACTCAAAGCTTATATATATATATATATATATATATATATATATATATATATATATATATATATATATATATATATATATAATTTAAAAAAACGTTTAAATAACTTGTTCAGATTTCCTATATATTATTATAGAGTCGTGATTTCAAAAGTAAAAAAAATGTAGCTAGAATTGAAACCGAAAGCAAAATTGTAGCATTAAAAGCTGTTGATGTTACTACTGTGCCAACGTGACACACATAAAAATTAAAAATAGACTAAGATGAATGTACAAAATGTACAACGATTTTTTCAATACTGACCCATTTGTTTTTAGCCAATTTTCCGATATTTGTCGTCTGAGAGGTCGAACTTCAAAACGATACTGATATTGTAAAAATCTGTCGCCTTTGTCGAATGTTTTAGGCAGACATGCAAACATACATATATACATACATTTATATATTGGTAACTAAAAATTTTCGAACCAAACCGATTAAAAAGCTTGCCCAATCTCTGACTACACTTTATGTCAAACTTCAAATGTTTTGACCAGAAATTGTCGGAGTAATTTGGTAGAGATCGCAGAGGTCAAAGTTTACCTCTATTATGACCCCTTAACATTTATTGTTTTGGGCTCAAATCAAGTTATTAAGTTAGATCCATGTCCAAGAAATCTATATCTAAAATTTCAAGTGTTTATACCCAAAATTGTCGGAGTTTGGTAGAGTTCTCAAAGGTCAAATCGTTAAACTTTGACCCCTTTAACAGCCAACTTCCTGCCCAAAAACCGACCACAAAGATTTTCCCAAATCTTAGTACCCTGTATATCAAATTTCGAGTCTGTAGACTAAAAAATGACAGTTATTGCGTAGGGAAATGTACACACACAGACACACAGATACACAGACAGACACGCACACACAGATACGCAGACACGTTCACTTTATATATATATATATATATATACTTTTTATTAGTTTTACATGAGCATTAATATGTTGCTACACATTCGTGAGCATGTTTCCGTCAACCACTTATTAGTAACTAGAGAGCTATTCAGAGGATATTCCTTATACAAAAGCTTAGTCCGTAATGAAAATTATTCAGGGATTCAGCGATCACAACAAAATATCAGGAGGTCACATCACATGTCATTAAAAATAATTAACAACAACAACAAAAAAAAGAAAATAGTCTTAATATATGTGAAGAGATGAAAAAGAAAAGGGTGAACGCTGAATCCTTCAATAATTTTCAGTACGGACTAAGCTTTTATATAAGCAGTATCGCCTGAAGAGGTCTCTAGTAACTGGCTGACTGAATCTTGCTCATGAATGTGTAGCGACATATTGAAGCTTATGTAAAACAAATGAAAGTATATCTTGCCCTACTTCGGTATTGAACACTCTTGGATTAACCTCGTTAAAAATCCATTTTCTACTTTATCGCTGGAAAATATTAACCTGGGATTATATATATATATATATATATATATATATATATATATATATATATATATATATATATATAATAGAATATATTTTAACCAATGCCTATATCCATTTGGTTATGCGTGTAATGTGATATAAAGTCAACAAGGAGAACACTGGAAAATCGTAAGAATAAAATAAAGTAGTAGCTGAATAAAAAAGAAAGATGACGAGAAAGTTTGCTGGTAATAATATCGAAAAACTTATCTGTCCCCAAATATATACATGTCAGCAGTTGCGGCCTGACATGGACATTAGCACTTCTTGTATAAAGATTATAATCCCAATGTAGACAAAAAATAGTTCAGTGGGTTTAATTCGAAATACCCAGGTTTCTTACTTTGAGGAATGACACTTAAAGAAAACAAAAGAATACAACAGCCGAAACATATTAGTAAAGACTACGATAAATAAAACTGTTCGAAACATGTAAATAATTTAAAGTAGCCTTAATTCACAGAATATTAACTTGTTTATTTGCGTGCTTTAGGGGAGATGTGTCATTTTTTTTCTCGCCCAAATTTTTTACCGTTTCCATTGACATCGACAAATGTACTTAAAATAAAGTATATCTGAAAGAGAAAAAGAAAAACATTATTCATATTATATAAACAACGGATACATTTCCTGAAAGATGGCCTCTCAAATGACTGAAACCAGACGTACATTTGGGAAAGATGGCATTAAAAGAAGGGGAGATTTGTAATTATAAATAAAGATGGTGAGAATAAATGAAGGAATAGAAAATTGAATCATTTTTATCTATAAGTGAGTAGGTAGAAATGAGGAAGAAGCAAAAGAAAAAAAAGAAGAAAATGATGAGGGTGAGTTGAATAAGAGTACTACGTATGAACGATGCATGCATTTTCTCGTGACATGCTCAGATGTGTGTGCTATTGTTTTTATGTCAGAATAGAGGTATATATATATATATATATATATATATATATATATATATATATATATATATATATACATGTATGTGTGTATATATATATATTATATATATATATATATATATATATACACCAATTGCCAAAACTACTCTCATATAAATATCATATGCTTGTGTATTTAGCATAGTTAAAAAAATAACTAAATTACATATATATATATATATATATATATATATATATATATATATATATATATATATATATATATATATATATATATACTGGATTTCCTAAATAATAACGTTATTATTTTAGCACGGTCCGTAAACTACAAGTATTGGAAAATGACTTGAATAGACTGGAAATACTAAGCATTTATTCACGATACAAAAATATTAATATTATTATTTTGATGTATAAATACTTGTTTGTTTTGTCATATTTTGTGCGTGTGTGTGTGTGTGTGTGTGTGTGGTTTGAGAAGGGGATTTTGTTCTTAATTTACAATTTAAAAAAAAAGAAAAGAAAATGGCTGAGTTTTTTACAATTAAGCCGAAATGATTTGTTTTTATTAATTTTTCTTTTTTTTTTCATCTTAGACTAAGTGTATTGCCACTTGTCTGTAAGGAGCTACTATTTAGGATGATTCCTAAGATGGGGTTGTGGGGAGTTGAGTAGCGAGTGTCCGTTCACATTACATTTAAACTTCAGCATATCAATACAGACAGAGAAGCAGATAACAGGGAGGTAATTTCAAAGTCTAGCAATCAAAGGAAAGAAACTATTAGAATAGAAGGGTTTTTTTTCTATTCAGGATCTTTAACTATGAAGGAGTAGGATTTTTTTTCCTTGTCGGGTTACAACGAGAGAGCATGTGCTATATGAGTTCATCAGAGCACATTCCATTAAAGTATTTGTAAAACAGGCATAGGAATGCAAAAAGCATCGATGGGACAGTGGTTCGAGCTTAGCCGGTAGTGCGGGATCTAGTAGATTTGAGACACATTTTTGGGCCATGTCTAAGCGCGAGAGACTAATGGTAGATACATCAGCCCAGATATGGCAACGATACTTCATGCATGATCGAATAGTGGCAGTGTTCTCAATGTATTTGTACCAATTCATGATTCCTGTGAATGTTAAGCCGAAAAATTTGAACGATGGGTTCTCATGTATGGTGTTATTTGTCATGGTAATCGATGGCTCAGAAGGTTTTGTTAGTTGTTAAAGGTCTTACTCTTAGTTGCATTTTGTTAGTTGTTAAAAGCCTTACTCTTAGTAGCATTAAATGTTCCTATTTACTTGCCTCTCCATGAGGGCAAAGGTAGACACAAGGTCGGTTTTTAATGTGGGAAAAATCTAGCTCTAATGTGGTTTTTAATGTGGGAAAAATCTAGCTCTAATGTGGTTTTTAATGTGGGAAAAATCTAGCTCTAATGTGGTTTTTAATGTGGGAAAAATCTAGCCAAAAAGAAACACTCTAGATAGGAACAAAAATAAAAAATTGTCTGTCATGAAGGATTTCTCCTTCACTGGCCGAGGACAGAAAAGATAAAGTGTAGCATCTGAACAGATACTACACAGTGATCTTGGCCCGAAATGTTACAATATACTTACGGCCACATAGACGGAATTTAATTTCGTAATGCAATTACTGTGAGTGAATGAGATACTCACTGAGCATTCGATTGACCCTTGTGTCTGCTCGTGTATGTGTGGTAGATATATGTGCTTGTTTTTTAACTTACAGCGTAGAAATGGATCGCAACTCACAAAAGTAAATGCAAAGTTGATATATTTAAATTTTCAAATAAAATATTGTTTCCATATTATTCCATCTTAAATCCCCTTAAATATACTCAAAGAAAATGAAATCTTAGGAAAATTTATTAATTGATACTTACTAGTTTAATTGATCTTATAGGTTGAGACGAAATTTTAATTTTGATCTCAAATGACGTATTTTCAAATAAGCTTTCGTTATACAACTTTTACTTTATATATTTGTTAGAGGGCGTTTTTCGCTCTATTTACTCGTTTAACTTACAATCATTTTAAAAAAATTGTCTTCCATTCAGAACGTTAAATACAAGATGCACAGAAAAGCAAATTCGCACAATTTTTTTTTAATTTCAACTTTGCAAGCTAAACCAAAAAGTTGCTGAAACAGCTCGCTGTATCAACGATTTTGGCCCATTAACCACTACTGCACGAACAGCACATTAGTGGTTTAAGAAATGTCGTGGCGGTGACGAGAGTTTTGAAAAAAAACGAGTGTAGTGGTCGGCCATCGGATGTTGACAATGATAAATGAAGAGCCTTAGTCGAAGCTAATCCACGCACAACTGTCCCAGAACTTACTTCTGAATTAGACGTGGCGATTTCTAACCATTTGAGAGTGATCGGAAAGACAAAAAACTCTATAAATGGGTGCCTCACGAATTGAATAAAAACCGAAAGAAACGCCCTTATGAAGTGTCATCTTCCTTTCCTTTACACAACAAGAACGACCCGTTTCTCGACCGGGTTGTGACTTGCGACGAAAAGTGGGTTCTTCGCTCAGTTCAGTAGTTAAATGCCAACAAAGCTCCGCGACACTTTTCGAAGCCAGAGTTGCACCAAAAGAAGGTCATGCTCACTGTTTAGTGGTCTGCAACTGGTCTCATCCATTACAGTTTTTTTTTATGTAGACGAAACAATTACGACGGAGAAATACCGTAAAAAAATAGATGAAATGCATCAGAAACTTCGACTACAACACCCATCATCAGTCAACAGAAAAGGCCCAATTCTCCTCTACGACAATGCCCAACCGCACGTTGCTACACCGGCCCTGCAGAAGTTGAACGAATTGAGCTATGAAACTCTGTCCTATCCGCCATAATCTCCAAACCTCTCACCTACCGACTACCATTATTTCAAGCAGATCGACAACTTTCTACGTGGGAAATGCTTCAAAAACCTAAGCGATATCAAATACGTCTTCAGCGACTTAATCGCCACTAGAACGCAAGATTTTTACATTACTGGCATAATACACTTGTTTTGCGTTGGCAAAAGTGTGTTGATTTTGATGGTGCTTACTTCGACCAATAAATTATTGTTTGAGCCGAAATATGTTCATCTGAAATTAAAAGTTAAAAATTGCAAGAACTTTTTTTGTCCACCTGATATTTAACAAAAAAACGGTGATATCTGAATTTTCACGAAGAACTTCCGCCAACTCTGCATAAAAATAAATTGAACTAAATATAGGCTACATTACAAATCCTTACGCCTAACGGTTGCGTTCCAAAATTTATAATAATCGATAAATCCATTTAGGATTGAACCCTATGCATAAAATATATAAACATATACACATACCTAACTTTATATAAATATAGATAATAGTATACTTCTTGCTATCGTTTGTTTGTTTTTGTTTAATGCACGCTCCAATTTTCTGAGGTCGACTCATGCCTCGAATCCTGTTATTGATTTTATTGATTTTATTGCAGATCCTTACAAATTTTTCCGGCAAATATCAAATCGCTTATGTAACACTGGTAAGCATTGCATTTTTCTTATCTTTTCTGATGGTTTTATCTTTTCTGATGGTTTAATATAAATATCCAGAAAACAAAAAAAACAAAATTCTATGCAAATTAAAACAAAAATGTACAGATGTAAAAAGGTATGAACTAGTGACCAATCCAGCGTTTGAAGAAACGATTCCTATATTTTTCCCCCGATTCCAATACAATAACCGATTCTGTTCTAAATTCTCGATTCCGATATAGCTACCGATCCCAATTCTAAAATCGCCTCATCTACATTGAAATGTATTAAATGTAGACATAATTTTCATTTTAATTTGACAAAGTACATATTATTTCCCCTTTGATAAATTCATTGTCAGATTTTCATCTATAGTTTTCACTTTTGCCATTTTTTTTTTCTTTCTGTCTTATTAATTCACTTGTGGATTTTTTTACCGTTCTATTTTAGCGGAGCATTTTTGCGGTACTATTCTTACATAAATTCGTTATAACGATTTATAAATTTTAGTCAGAAAATCAACAAATATTTATCATTTTATTATTAGTATCAGTAATAGAAACTTAGCTGTTTTTTAATAAAATCAAGAATAGTTTATTAGAATCGGTGATTAAGATAATACTTCGTTGTTCTGCTGATAAACTTATTTCCTCTTTGTTTTTTAATTCCTAACACTTTTATTAGTTTGGGAGTGAATGTAGCATAAACTACTGATCTAAGATGTCCACATAAGTAAAAAAAAAAAAAATCCTAAAGACTCAAATCCAGACATGTCTCATAATTGTATTAATATAAATGTTTACGTTTTCTTTTGTGGATCAATGTTTTCATACGTCAATATCTGAACTTCTCTCAAAGAAAGGCTTGACTGATCTTTACTTGACAGCATTCCCTTTCTTTTCTTTCTTATTTGAGGTTTACAGGTGTAATGTTACACACGTTTATACACGCGTTAACATTTAGGGACCTAACACCTTGTAGGCTCCGTCATAAGCAACATAAGAAAGGAAGAGAAAAAAAATTCAACTCGTTGTTTCAGACTTAAACAAAATAACATTTATTTACAGGTACTTTCCTGTCGCTTTCGGGACACCATGTAACACGTCTATCTATCATGTCTCTAACGTGATCCTCGGTCTCAACACACTTTCTTCTTCTTCTTTATAATCTTTTTCTTCGTCGTAACGTCATCTTGCACACGGCTCAGTCATTTGCATACAGCTGCCCTACGCGCGTCTGCGCTGTGTTACACAGGTTTCACCAAAATTTAGCGACTATATATAATGCTTAAATTTTTTTCCATAAACCTCAAAGTAATAATAAGCAAAGAAAAAACATTTTACTTTGACAAGGTAATTTTAATTCCGAAAGCCAAGATTAAAATTTCAGTTATTTTAACAAACATATTATGTTCTAAAAAATACTCTTGTGAAATAATTTTTTAAAAATGTCTATGCTTTCTACTAATTAAAACTGGCATAAGTGAGCCAGGGTATAACGCAAGTTGTTCTTTTTTACAACAAAAAGTCCACTTTAAAATCAGACAATGAAAAAATAAAGAAAAACATTTTAATTTGGCAAAGAAATTTTAATTTCAAAAGCACAGAATAAAATAAATTTAAGTAATTTTAACAAATACATTATAGATTTTTTAAAATAAAAAAATGGTACTGTTTTAGATAAGTATTAGTAGAAAGTTTTACCTTGCATGTGAAGAGGAAGAGGAAGAGGAGGAGGAGGAGGAGGAGGAGGGAGAAGAAGAAGAAGAACATTTACAAACGAATTTCACGCACGCATGTTCGCATAAATATGCACAAAGATGCACGTGTGTGGTCTTCTATATTTTTATGTTAGAACAAACGAAAAGAAGTGTATATTCGTGTTTGTCGTAATATGTTTATATTGATAGGTATTACGTAAGTAAGACAGATTGAGAGATACGCCTGCGTTCTAACAATCTTCAGGGACCATTTTACATTAGGAAAACGTTTTAATCTACCTGAATATAGTATAGACGATATTCGATGCATCTAATAAGAATCCAGCTTTTTTTACTTAATATATATTTTTTACTTAATAATATATCCATAAACAAAAAATAAATTTGGCACATATGCAGATTGCATACACATGCGTAGACGCACACACACGCATGCACACACACACCATAACACTTAATTTTAGGTATACAGTTTTTCCATTAAGCTTTTGGTGTAGCTATATTTGTGATAATTAAGCTACACCGAGCTGTCAACGTTACATTCTAGCATGGAATCATTAGGCTAAGTGCAAAGACTTTTGTTACTACATCAATCAGATCCGTAGTTATTTTTCTTTCGTGGGTTAATGTTTTCATTAGCCAATGGCTTAACTTGTTTCAAACAAAGACCTGAACGATCTTTACTTGACAGCATTGTCTTATTCTTAGCATCCATTTTATAAGTGTGTCGATTTAACAAGTTACCTTATTTTAGCAATAATTAATTTTCTATTTATTTTATTATTCATTTATAGCTTCGATGTTTATTTAATTTATTTATTTATTTGTTATGTATTTGGTTATCGTATAATAAAGTTTATTTTATGACTACAGTTTATTGCTATTACGGTTTTACAGTTTAGCAAGTTTTTAAGATCTTTAAGATTTTCAATTTCAAGCTTCTCGTTCAAAAATAATCTACACGGGTCGTTTAAATATCCGTATGTACTGGCCCATCGCATTATTTTCATTCAATTATTGGTCAAAATCTGCTTTCTTGGAGTTCCCGGAATGATTTGCTAGTGATGATTTGAATCGACGTTTTGTGTTATTGAATGTTACTGTAAATCTATACTAATGATGGGACTATTCCAATATTTTTACCGATTTCGATACAATTACCGATTCCGTACTAAATTCCAGATTACGATACAACTACGATTTAGATTCCGATTCTAAATAAATCTCCATATGTTTAACTTTAAACTTCTGATTTTTTTCCTGATTACCGTATAAAAAAGGTTAAATGTGCATATATTTTCTAAAACGTAAAAACAAACTTGTGGGGCGATTTATAGATTTTAGCGTTACTGGTAGTTTAAAAGCAATAAATATTTATTATTTTATTACTACTAGCGATAGGAGATTGTATATTAAACAAAATTAAATAAAAAAAGATAATTAAAGGAAACTTTTTTAGTATCGGAAAATAGGTACACATTTTTTTTTTCGATATCGATTCCGATACCGCAAAAGTTCAGATTTTTCCGATTCTCGATTCCGATGTATCGTCTTGGCACTTATCTTTACTCAATTAAACTGTTATATCACCTTATATTATTATATGTGTTCCTATCTTGTAGTGCTCAATTCAGTTTACTATGCTATTTCATTCTCGATTTAGTGAGGTAGTGTTTGCTCTGTTGTAATGATATAACCTTACCAGGCATTTTCTCTTCCTTTTGGATGTCTCGGGAAGTAGAGTAGTAACTGTTCTGCTGTCATGAGACCATCTTTCTAGGTAGTACAAAGTGTTCAAAAAGTCACTGAAAGGTGTTGAATTTAAATAGACTCTTTATGTTCGAGTGACTTTTTGGACACTCACAAACGATCCTTCCAAGGAGTAGTTTCTTCTTTTTAAAAGGGAGGGTAGTGATATATCTGAAATTGTATATTTTTGTTCGTCTTAATAATATCCGGTTTTATACGTTTCATTTTGGATCTTCACAAATTTAATGTTATTCATGTCTTAAGCAATATCTTTCTTTACCAAAACAATACAATTAATGTTTCGCGTTTCATTTTTTTATTATTAATTTCTTTCCAGGGAGTGGTCAGATTCAGTTGTGGCAGTTTCTACTCGAACTGCTCTCAGACAGCAACAATGCCAGCTGTATCACCTGGGAGGGCACGAACGGCGAATTTAAACTGGTAGACCCGGATGAGGTGGCCCGACGCTGGGGTGAACGCAAAAGCAAGCCCAACATGAACTACGACAAACTGAGTCGTGCACTGCGCTATTATTACGACAAGAACATCATGACCAAAGTGCACGGCAAACGCTACGCCTACAAGTTTGACTTTGCCGGTCTTGCCCAAGCCATGCAACCGTCCTCAACTGACCCAACCAGTTACCGGTACCAGCAGGATCTCTTCCTCACCGGATATACCAGCTCGAAAATGAACTTCATCAACGCACATGCAGGAGTGCCGCCGTCGGCCGCTTCCGGTCTGTTTGCAGCGCCGGGTTCGTATTGGTCAACGCCAAATGGCAACATTTACCCAAATATTCAAAACCACATGGTTTCGAATCCGGCCGGCCACGTACCATCACACATAGGATCCTGCTACGCCTGAGTCCGATGGTGTAAAAAGGGAAAAACAGAAAAGAAATAATTTAAAAAAAAAAAAAAAAAAAATTTGACAGATTGTTTCTAAACAAAACAAAAAATGTAATATTTTTCTTTGTATAATCGAAAACTCTTTATTCTAAAGACGTTCAAGAAATATATATATATATATATATATATATATATATATATATATATATATATATATATATATAGTTCTCAAGTTAATATGGACATGCAGACTTACGAATAAAAACGCAAAAAAAGATTCTATGTAAAGTATACAAATAAAATTACGCTCTTTGAAATATTTGCCCGTATATATAAAAAAAGCATTTGTACATATAGCTGATGGTATGAGTATGCAAAATGTGATATATTCATACAAATATACGTATCATGTACTTCATATATATATACATATATATATATATATATATATATATATATATATATATATATATATGAGGTTAGTGCAAAAATAATTTCGTTTATTGACGTTCAACTTCATGTCAAAAACGACATTATTTTTACACCAACCTAATGTATACTTGGATGTATATACTTGCATATATATATATATATATATATATATATATATATATATATATATATATATGAAGCATGATTTTTTTTATTAATATTGAACAATAATTAAAACAGTACTCAATCATGTTCCTATTTACTTGCCTCCTACGAGGCTAAAGTTAGACTCAAAATCGATTTTAATGTGGAAAAAAATTCAACCTCTGGATTTAGACAAAATTACTGATTGAGTGCAGAAAAGATGAAGTGTAGTACCAGAGCAGATACTATACTTTGCTTCTTATCAACGTGTTAACTTCAAGGAATTTCTGACTCTATGAAAAAAAAGAAAAAAAGCAGCAAAACTTTTGACTCTAGTCAAAGACTTTAATAAAATTTAATAAAATAAGCATTTAATAAAATGCTATTAATAAAGCACTTTAATACATTTATGTCTTGGTCATTCAAGTACAAACGCATCATACACAAAACCTATTGGAAACATTCAAAATGTAAAAAAAAAAAATGCAAATTTTATTAAACTCTTCGTCCTTGGAATTTTCATACAAATTTTTTGAAAGAAGAAAACAATGTTATATTCTTCGATATGTTTTCTTATCCAAACTATCTTCAATGTATTATATTCACTTTGGTCTCAGATTACAACCAAAAAAAAAATGAATTTACAATCTGTAATGTCATAGCATGAATTGAAAATATTAGGAAAATAAAATTATAAATATTAACTCATTTTTTTTTTTGTGAAAGCCAGCATCTTGTTTGTATGGGATTATGATTTCGCTTTTGTTTAAAATAGGAAGGATTTGGTAATAATAATAATAATTTCATGACAATGGAAACTATTTGGTAATAATGGTAACAATTTGGTAATAATTTAGTAATGATTCAGTGACAAGTTGGTAGCAATAGCGATAATTTGATAACGATTTAGCAAGAATGGTAACAATTTGGTAATGATTTAATAACAATGATGGCAATTTGGTAACAACTGTAATAAGGGTAATTATTTGGCGATAGTGATGACAATGATAAAAAAAATTGGTAACGATAATACCAAAGATGGTAACAGGTATCATTAAAATTGAATTAAATATATAATCGTAATCATATATTTAATTCAATTTTATAAAGGCAATAATGATTATTTCAGTTATTAGCAATTTTGGTTTAGCTGATTTTACGACATATCAACTATTTTGTAAGTTAGGTAATACAGGAACGGAATCCTGATTGTAAATGCTTATCAACTATTATTTTACTAAATAATAGGGGTAATTTGGGTTCATACCTTTATGAATGGTATTAGTGCATATGAATTTAATAGATATCAAAAGATGTTAACTCAAGCATCCAATGCTATCCTACATATCAGTAATTATTTCACTATTCGCATCTTCACGGTATGGCCAGGAAACCATTAAAAGAAATTCAACAAGACTTCAAGATCTGTTTTATTGGTGATAGACATTTTTTAAATGAAATTTTTTTTTTAAATAATGTATTTAAATTTTCTTTGTGTCTTTCTATTTTTTATACGCTCTTCTACTTCACCTTTCTATCCCCCGCTTGTTCTTCCATGTCCCCCTCCCTCTGTCATCCTCCTGCTCTCTTTCTCTTTTTTTGTTTTAATTATTTACATGATATGGCTCTTCCTACTCCTTTACTTAATATTCGTTCTTTATTTGTCACTCGTCTTTTGTGCACAGTAACAATACAAATAATCAAAGTATCTAATAGTAGTATTATAGTAGTATAATCAAACTATCCGAGACTCGTTGTGTCACGGTTTGTGTATATATTATAAATGATAACAAAAAACATGTATGACTGTTTTACTTGGAATTGTCCGGGATCCGTAAATGTAAATTATGGTATTACATTTTAATCTTGTTGGACTATTTTTATTATTTTTATTTTATTATAAATATATTTTTTTTTTTCATATTATTGTGGAAACGTGTGAGGGAAATGGATCCATAATGTCTTTGTTTTGTTTTACTCAATGTTATCCAGGAGCAATAAATATAAAACTCCAGTGTTGCATTCAAAAGAGATAGCTCCAGTAAATGCTGCTGCTGCTGCATCATCATCATCATCATCATGGTGAGTGTGTTGGGTGGAGAATAAAAAGAAGGTTAAGGAGAAAGATGAAAAATGAGGGAGAGGGTAAGAAAGAAAGATAAAGAGACGGTTAGAGAGAGAAGAGGAGAGATAGAAGTTTTAATATAAAGATGTTACACACACTATTTAAGTTCTATTTTTATGGGTTTTTTTTTTTTAATATCGCCCTGGGCAACGACGAGTAGCTCTGCAAATGATCTCCTGAAGGATTAATAGTAGGTTTTGACAACTTTTGACAAAGCTCATTTTCACGTACACACACACACACACACACACATATATATATATATATATATATATATATATATATATATATATATACATACATACATATATATATATACTAGCATGGGTGCCCGGTGTTGCCAGGGTGTTTGGAGGTGTATGCTGAGCAAAAAAAAAAAAAACGGCCAATTTTTTTAACTTTAACCCTATTATGACCCCTTAACATTTATTGTTTTGGGCTCAAATCAAGTTATTAAGTTAGATCCATGTCCAAGGAATCTATATCTAAAAGTTTAAGTGTTTAGACCCAAAATTGTCGGAGGAGTTTGGTAGAGTTCTCAAAGATCAAATCATTGAACTTTTAACCCTTAACAGCCAAATTTCTGGCCGAAAACCGATCACATCGATTTTCCCAACTCTCAGTGCCCTGTATATCAAATTTCTAGTCTGTAGACTAGAAATTGAGAGAGTTATTGCGTAGGGAAATGTACACAGACAGACACACAGACACGTTCACTTTTATAGATATACAGATAATTAAAAATGTTGAATAACCAACAAAATAATTTTAAACCACGTTAGTATGCATATTTTTACTTGAAATATTTCTTACAAATTTCGGATAGTAACATATCCATCACCAGAGTTTGTTGTTCGTTTTACGTAGTTGATTTTTTGTTTGTTTGTTTTTGAATTTTTTTTTTTAATAAATTATCTGTGGCCTCGTTCTGACTGGTTTTCTCGCACACGATATTGTGAAAGGCAACTATTCATTTTAAATCTATTATGCCACGGGTCCTTGTGGACAATAGTTCTGAGTTCGACAATATATACCTAGAGAAGGTCGAAGGTTACATCAGTCAGAACGTTATGAGAACAACATTCAAGGTGAAAACAGTACTCACAATAATCCAAATAATACGAGCTTACTTTTATTTTTGTTTTAACGATTGGGCATTTAAAGGTAAACTATTTCATAAGAGAATTGGCACAAATTTGACCCTCGTGCCAATTAAATGTTGTTTTTGTTTTTGTTCGCGTCCAAACACATTTTGTCACTGAAACGTAAAAAGCTACAGTGATAGGGGTCACATTTATAGAGAGCAACATCAATGAGAAGTTGAGCAATGAGGTGTTTGTTCACATTACATTTTATTATTGCCTGTTGGCACCGTCAGAGAAGCAAGGGACAAAAAGAGAATTCCAAAGGCAAGTTTTTCGAAGTAAATGGATAGAATAGGAAATCTTCCGGCATATAATGGGGTTTATGCTGTGAATGATAAAATTTTGTTGCTAGTCGAGTGTATTTTTATAATGCAGTAAGTTGTTCAGAGCACATTGCATGGAAGAGCTAATAAAACTAATACGAGGATAAACTGCGGCGATGCGACAGAAGCTGGAGCTTGGCAAACAATAATATTAATGCCGCGCATTCTAACTTAACGATTCCTTATAGATTAATTTTTATTTGCACATTTTCTTTTATATGGTTTCGGGTATGCTGATAACGAATATCACAGTTAAATTTGGGGCTGATAAGTTGTTTACCAAATATGAAAACTTATTATATCCAACGTACAACCTAATGTAATCACTGCTACCTATTTTGTTTTCACAGTCGAGTAGTTAGTAATGCGCATGCGTGTAACCGAAGCAGACGACAAAGCAAATATTTTTCACCCTAATTGAAAAAAATTGGGTGTTTATTCCGAAAACTGTTCTTAATATAAGGAGGTTGGGAGTGTTTTCCGAAAGCCGTTCTTAACATGGAGAGGAAGGCGGTTATTTATTTCGAAAGCAGTTCCTAACATGTGGAGGTTGGTATATTTATTCAGAAAGCCGTTCTTAACATGGGGAGGTTGGGTGCTTATTCGAAAAGCCGTTACGCATGCACATTATTAATTCTTTGGTTGTGAAAAAATGGCTGCCAGAGATTACATTAGCTTTTACGTTGTATAACAAATATTTTCATATCTGGTAAACTACTTATCAGCCCAAATTTAACTGTAATATTCGTTGTCAGTATACCCGAAAATCTTTACAAGTCGACATTTCGAATGTGAACGGTGACTTATAGTTAAAAAATACCGAAAAATGTACATTTTAGTTAGAGAAACCAATAATTTAAAGTGTCGTTGAAATTAATATTTGTTTTCTGATTTGAATTCAGTAAATGTTTAAGGAAAACTTTCTAAAAAAAAAAAATACACGCATTCGAAAACTTTAGAATTTTAGTTTGAAATTAATATTTGTTTATCTAATCCAGTGGTTCTCAACCTTTTTTTACTCATGGACCCCTTTTCCCTTTTTTTTATCTTGGTGGACCCTTCATAACTATTGGTCATAAGACAATCTTCTATTTTTCACTAATATAAATTTTGAGGTTTTAATAATCAAAGAAATATTATATAATTAAGCTTTATTTTTAAATGAAAACTAATTTAATGCAAATAAAATATTCTACAACAACCACAATAATTATGATAATTTTGTATATGTTTTGCCTGTGGACCCCCAGAAATATTCCATGGACCCCTAGGGTCCATATGGACCCCGATTGAGAACCACTGATCTAGTCGATCAATGAATAAGAAAGAAAAGATATATAGAGAAGTCAAAAAAGAAAAAGAGAATTTTTTTATAGAAAAAGAGAGAAATTATTGAAAGTAAAAGAAAAGCTATTTAGAGAATATAAAATTATCTAAAGGGAACAGGAGTAATAATTTAATTTAAAGAAAAATAACATTATCAAAGTTAGGCTAGACTATAAATATTTCCAATTTCAGAATTTTGAGCAATATTTACGTATTATTTGGAAAATATGAAGAAAGAAGAAAAAGGTAGCATTAGCCCAAGTAAGCTTTTCTATCAGAACTGTACCTAGAATGTGTTCCCTGTGGTGAATGATTTACTTAAGAAAAGTATGAATTTTTTCTTATTTCGCGTCGGATTTTCGGCAAAAAATAATTGCCAGAAAGTCTCAAAAGAGTGTAAAAAAAATTAAAAAGAAAAGTTTTATTTCCCAATTATTTTGATTTCTATGTCATAAAATATGCTTAAATAAGACGTTTCTGAATTTTTGAGATGAGGATTGGTTATTCGTATTATTTGGATTCATCGGACTACTGTTTTCATCTTGAGTGTGATTTTCACAACGTTTCGGTCGATGTAACCTCCGAACTTCTTCAGATGTATCTCGTCAAACTCGGAAATGTTTCTGTTGAACTCGAGAATGCTTCTCTCGAACTCGGGAATTCAGAATTTCGAGCAGAACTCTTTATTTACTTCAAGAGGGTAGCATGCTCTTGTTCCGTCAGCCATGACTGGATAGAGATCCTAAGTAATTCGCAATTGTATTTTTCGGTTGCCCACACTGAGGATTGAACCTTAAACCTTCAGGAGAACATCACTCTTACAATTAATTTTTCAAGTACTCTAACAACTGCGCCATGCTCTCTGGATAGATGTTTCGGTGGAGGGTTTCTCTTAAACTGTCCATCTCCTCTTGATATGCACTGTTGTTACTACATATTGCTATTGCTCGGTATCGTAGGCAACGGACGATTCCTTTCTTTACATTATATGAATGGTGGAAGTTGAAGTTTAGGTACTGTCATAGTATTCCAATCTTAATATTTGTAGTATAAATCTTCCCTTTGATTTAAATTTTACCTACTTTTTTCCATGTTTTTCTAGATTTTTCCTAGTGCACCTATAATGATTGGTATTATATTAACTTCCTTCTTATTCACACCCCTTTCTGTTCTTTGGACAGCTCCGTGTATTTGCTTCGTTTTTGCATTCTATTTAACTTTACCCTTTGGTCTACTGTTTGGTAGTTTCTTTTCTTATTGCGTATTACTTGGAAAATATGACGATAGAAGAAAATAAAGATAGGAACCAGACATTGGCCCAGGTAAGCTTTTCTATCAAAACTGTACTTAGAATTTTTTTCTTGTAGTGGATGATTTACTTAAGAAAATTCAATTCAAGAAGCTGTGATTATCATGCCGGGTTTCCTTGCATGGATAAGTGTATCTGTGTGTACCTCTAAGTTCAAGAGAACTTGTTGGTTTTAGTTTTTCAGTACTGTCTCTAATTTACTCCCTAGGATTTCTCACACAAGTTATCATTTAGTGATCAAAATAAGTAGTTTTCCCTGGAGTCCGGGTGATAAGTTTCCCGTTATTTCTCTCGATACACATTAAAAATCACTTTGCATTATCATAAAATATATTTATCATTAATTTACCCCTTTAAACCACCATTAATCTTCTCTTGACTTTGATCGACAATAAACATCTCCAACGTCCTAGTACTCTCCGAACTCTTCAAGCGGAGACCTGGTTAAAGCACTCTCTCCTCGGTTATTTCATCTTCCTTGACGTTGTTTTTTTTTCTCGAACCTATTATTATTATTATTATTATTATTATTATTATTATTATTAGTTTAAGTTATTTTAACGCAATGTTCTTACAAATAAATCTATTTAACCCGTTAACAACCATTAGAACATTTTACAACGGTAATTTACCCACCGCCTTCCTCTTTTTTTAATTTATTCTCCATTTTTGATACACTTTTCTTAAAAACATTCATAAATTTTCTTCTACACTACCAATATAAATAAATAACCCCAAAAATATGGTGTTTTTTTAAATTGCGTTACAAATAAATAATAAACGCGACAATAAAACGTATTGTTTTCTTGTGTACGTTTTCAGCAATTGTTTGGGGGGGTTGAATTAAAAGATATATCAAAATTTGAATTTAACTTTAAGTATTACGGTATCTGTTCAGTGCATATTTTCCTATAAGTATGACAAACCACTTATAATTCAATGGCTGTAAGTTTTTTGTTTTTTTTTTCAAAAGTAAACAATTATAAACTGAACGACTCATAGAAAGCTATATATATTCTTTTTTCATTTTAATATAATTTCATAGAAATGTTTCTGTTATGTCACAAAAAACTATTTTCGTTACGTCACAAGTGTAACGCTCATACATTAATTCCATAGCTAATATAACATACTGACCCAACGGGTCACGAGTAGTCTAGTTGTTATTATTATTATTAATATTTATTATTAGAACTATTGGGTAAAATAGCACTAAATTTTTCTAAAGAGCACCTCGGGCATCGAATTTGATAATAATACTCATTATAATGTTTACTTATAATCTTAAATTGAGAAAAATCCGGATTTGAAGACGGATTCTTGTATGACTTTATATGGACATGTGTTGCAGTAGATCAAAGAATTAATGAATCCTTGAAATAAAAAAAGAAACGGAAGAAAATACATAAAGACAACTTAACCTTAATATCCTAATATAGAAAATCTATTTAACGATATTTTTTTCATTAAATAATCTTTTCAATTCCAATGTGAAAAAATCGTTACAGCTGCTGTTTATTCGAAATCACTGCATTCGCCATTCAGCTTTTCCATGAAAATATAAATCCATCGGGCAACGTGAACGAAAAGAACTTTGTAAACATCGTTGCTTATGTGCATTTTTATGGGCCCACATTAGTTACATTCATTGAAGAAAATATCAACTTCGGTTTACGCATGCAACATATGTCTAAACAGATACTCGTTTGTCGTTAATTGTTGCATCCTGTCGGAGTGAAGAAACTGCGCCGAGGATCAGAAAAAGACCGGAAATGGAATTATGTCTCATTTCCGCCAGGTACACATCTACAACTTTTGTATAACAGTATATATGTTTTATTTACTCCTCGTCTACTCTTCATCACCATCATCATCATCATCATCATCTTCTTCTTCTTCTTCTTCTTCTTCTTCTTCTTCTTTCCTTTACAGTATTTTTTTAATTCGCATTTCTTTTGGTCTTTTCATTTTTCCTATCTATATTCTGTTCTGTTCATGTCTACTATCTTCTGTCTGTCTGCCATCTCTCTTCCCCCCCCCTCTCTCTTTCTCTCTCTCTCTCTCTCTCTCTCTCTCTCTCTATGTCTATATATATAACGAGGTACACACCGGGTGTCCTTAACCTCGTCGGATTCCACCCGATGTGGCAGGTGTTCTTTCGATCGTACATTGTCCCGTCATAAGTTGGCCTGTTGATCGTCCTTACCCACTGTGTTTTCATGGTGGGGCGCTTTGCCTCTCGATCGAATCGTCTCCCACCCTGTGTAGGTAGCCTCCGGGTACATCAATAACTCCGCTGATCCTTGCGGTTTGCTGCAAAATGAAGAGTTCTCGCCACAAACAAACAGAACTCCGGTTTATAGCAATAACAAACTATTTATTAATTTCATTACTTCATAACAGCTACTGTCTAAATTGAGGTGACTGACTATAGCAGTGAAACGATGTAAGAACAGTAAAGTCACAGATTTCCCATTAACACAGGCTAGTTAACATCATAGCATCAGGCCCTGAGGTTTCTCAAATCGGGAGCGCTTGACAAGCCCAGCCGTTCGGTTTGCTGGCTAAGACTCTTCTCTTTTTAGAATTCCTTTTTCTAAATCCAACCCCTTTTTCTCCACTTCTCCTTCAGAGAGTGGTTACAAACATCCTTTCTTTCTTCCCCTTAGAGCTTATCTCTACCAAACCTCAACCCCCACCTGCATTGATGTTTTTACTTATTATTAAATTAGGAGTGATTAGTCATTCCAGGTCGAACAATGCCTAGCGGCGACCACTACCCTTGACCCCCATTCTAAGTTGTCAGCCTTAATCAGCTAAGGGTCTCTGGATCTCTTCATACCCCTCAACGGAGGTTTTAAAACAACCTTTCATGTTAACAGATATATAATGACAATGAGGTAAAAACAATTATTATTTGTTTTTCTCTCTTTCTGACAAAATCCCGTAGACATTTCTGTTTTGTCCGAATCAGACATCAACACACCCTCTTCTGCCTCTCTTCCTCTATCCCGTCCGGTCAAACACCCCCCTCACCGCAATATGCACCTCGCTGCATGCATTCATAACATCAATTAGTGTCATATCTATAATTATTCCTTGTATTCGAATAGAATGTTATGGTATATAATATCAATATTTACTTTAATAGTGCTCAATACTTAAGTGTAGTGTTAAGTAGTAAGTTATAAAAATATACATCAATTAAGCTATACAAAATCTTCCGTGTTTTATCTCTGTGGACTCATTAGGTTAGAAGACATGGAATTCATGCTACTTCGAGTTATATATATATATATATATATATATATATATATACATACATACATAAACACACACACACACACACACACACACACACACACATATATATATATATATATATATATATATATATATATATATATAACACGTGAGGCTGTCTTTAGTTAGCTAATCAATCAAATTCATTTTTACTTCCGCCCGAGGATTTATGTATTCATCAGCCCTAGACTGACTCAACTCAGACAAGGTTCAATTACTTCTATTTCCTGTTCTGTTCCTTTTTTTTTTTTTTGTTTTGTATAGATGATGTGCCTTAATCTGCATGGAAATCATCAGTGTAAAGATAATTATTCAAACCAGTTGTTACATTCAAATCCCTGAAAAGGAGTCACAATTAAGTGAGTTAATCAGTGAGTCTACTGCAAATTGTTACAGACGAGATCAGAAATAAACCCTATATATGTTTCAAGAGGGCGAACAGTCGGCAGTTAAGTAGCGTTCAGCAGGAAGGAATATGCATGTTAGCTTTTGACGGCTTCTATTTACTTATTAAAACGCTAAGCTGAGAAAGGACTACAAATATTTTTTTTAATAATACATATTTAAGTATTATCTACATATGTATCCAGCTGTATATTAGTGTCTACTGTCACCAGGAATAGGAAAATGAAAATGCTCATGCATTGTTAGCGCTGATTGTTGTTTCTGTGGATGACATTTCTTAACGATGTCCTATATAAATTGTTTTTTATGATTGTTTTGACTTGCATCGTATTATTATAAAATATTAAAAACTAAAACTAATTGCCATAGTTTTAGTCGCTCGATCACTATAGATAGTCTTAATAACCTTATACCTGTATTTGGCTTTATAAATGTTAAATTCATTTTGATTCGCGTGGCATTTGATGGTGACCCAGAGGTAATCTTCTTGGCTTCGTGGCGGAGTTCAAATCCTTCGGCCTGCAACAATTGTCACTTTCTGCACAGATGATTACGAAAACATGAACCACTAGTGTTAATAGGTATAAAAATAATTATATATATATATATATATATATATATATATATATATATATATATATATATATATATATATATATATACTACCAAAAGTACCCGTCAATGACTTGGTTCAAAAACAGCCTACAGAAAATGGACTCTGATTTATGAAAGTATGGTAGGTTATGAAAAGGAAGGATTGTAAGAGATAGCTTCGAATTTGGGGGTATCAAAACCAAAGCAAAATGTGATAAAAGTAAAAATAAGATAGATAAATCTCATACCATAATTTATTATACTATACCTGTTCACACTGAAACACTTATCACAATATTCTGTGGGTCTATATTAAAAAACCTTGTTAAACTTTGTGATATATTTCCCTTCTATGGAGGTCAGGTGCGAACGAACACCCCATAATTTTATTATACCATATTTCTTCAAACTGAAACATAATTATCAAAATATACTTACGCAGATAGATATGAAAAGTCTTTATTAAAGTTTGTGCCTATTTCCATTCTATGGAGGCCAGGCGCGAACGCAGACCTCACAATTTTATTATACCATCCCTATTTAAGTTTATGTTTTATATTCGCGTCATAAAAAAAAAGAATTTAATGCATACATACCCAAAATATCGCCACAACTGTTATAGTTCGATGCCCAGAATTATATTTACAAGACAATACAGTTATTTGCCGAAAGCAAAAGTAAAGTGTTCTGCTCTGTTCGGTATGATGCGTTAGAGGAAATTGTTACGTAAGGGTTACATGGAAAACGGTATTTGCAACATCAAGTCATACATTTTGGGGTTGTTTTCTCAGTATAACACAAAGGAAGTGATTATAAACCTTTGCAGGGGTTAACAACTAAGAAAGCATATACCCTTGTCTTGTTTCATGAAAAGCTTATTTGCTGCTTTCCCTTTCATAATAATAAAACCAAGGATAGTTCTCTCTATCTATCTATCTATCTATCTATCTCTTGTTAGCTAGCGTATATTAAACTTTGAGTTGTCTGTATCTATTATCGCTAGTATAGCTTCCTGTTTGATCAACATTCGGTCAGTTTCAGAGAAATATAACCGTTGTTACACGAATTCTACTCTCGCTCTCCCTTCTATCTATCTATCTATCTATCTATCTATCTCTATACCTGTAGCTATCACTCTAGGGAAGAGGAAGTCGAACGTTTTGAGCTGATTGTGTTAATCTGCGAATAGAATCTGGAGAAAATATCTTCCATCAACTTGGGAAATGTGTGTACTGTCTGTATATATACTTAACTTAACTTGGGAAATGTGTGTACTGTCTGTTATATACTTAACTTAACTTGGGAAATGTGTGTACTGTCTGTTATATACTTAATCGTTTTATACTGTGCTGATGCTGAGCATCATTCATTAATTTCGAATGAATCCAATGATTATTGTTGGCATTCGTTTCTCTCATATCTTTCTAGTTAGAATTCTTTCTAGAAAAAAATATCAGGTACTTACGGGAAGAACAACATACCCAAATGTAAGTTTTCTGGATTCTAACTTAGAACACTTAAGTTGTCATTCCGTGTCGTTAACCACTTAGCCACCGTCACCCCTGTTGCTTTTGCTACTACTACTGTTATTTTTGTTGTTGTTAAACAAATCGGACTTTAGTAGTGAGCTCACGAAGATCGTGCCTTAGTATTTTGGGGTCTGCATGAAGTTCTGCTTGTTAGTCGCAGCTATTTGTTAACTTGTACGATTGCAGGTTTTTACCCCAGATACCGAGAGTAGCATGCGAAATCGGTAAAAATTTGACCCACAACACACAAAAGAATACTAAACAATCAAAGTTGTCAGTCTCATTCCATTGCTTTACAATGTTGCGCTTAAAACATCTTTGCTTGCCACACGCAGAGGCACGGACGACCAGAGGGTGACGCACTCTGATACCGATTCCTCCCAAATTTTTACGAGAACCCTGTAAGCCGGGTAGTTCTAACACTACCACGTTTCTACGCCCCTATTATGCTGAAGAGTGATTTGTCTTTCGGGAGCGCTAGTGCTGCTGGTGGGGTAGGGGTCAGCATATTTCAATAATCTGGCAAATTTGACAATGGAGTACATAGACGTGATGGAACAAGTGCGGGTTCATACCTTTCCCACTAGTATCCGTGCATAAATAACCGTAATAGACTCAATCAGATGTGAACTCGTCATTGCCAATTTCACAATCTCTCTCATGAAAAACACACACCCCTTAAAAACGGTTCCATAAAAGGGGTAGTCGTTTAATATCCTCTCCTACGACACTTGTTGACCAGAATAACAAATAATAAAATGGCGTCGATATCCCCTGAGAAAATGGCGTTGTTTCCAGTGGGCAGAATAAGTAGTTAATGACAGTGTTTAAGTATTCATAAACAAGCAGGGTCCTTAAGTTTGTATTTCGACCTCTGGACAATGAAAGAATGAGAAGAGTGACAGTTATAACCATCATTTATTACCCGAGTGTTTTCGCCTGTATGAAACGTACTGAGAACGGGCGAGGCTTTCATTTATATTACATTGGTGTTAGTATCGAAAGTTTAGTGGATTAGCTCCTCTTTTTATTGGATCGGTTTATTGCGTACAGAAGAGTTTTATTGTAAAGGATGATCAGGGCCACAAAGCAGTGGTTTTAGTTTAACAATGGCTTCTATTCTATCCCCACGCAAACACACACGCACGTGCGCACACGCACATGTCCGTGGATAATTTTATATATAAAAGAAAATCTATATATATGTCGCTCCTAATTTGGAGCCATCACATTGGCGAGAGAAAATCATCCCCAATTAGAATTTAAGTAATGCTCTTCGCTCCAAAGTAGAACATGCAAAATAAACAAGTAAATTACATCTACAAAAAATAAGATATATTTATTACCAGCAAAGATTTGATCGGTAGTAGAGCTTCAGAATCTTGTGTCTTGATTTTGAATCTTTCTCGCTAATGATTTTTATAATTTCGATAAAAATCTATTTATGTTTTTAAATATGACCGTTAACAAAAGATTAGAAAGAATAAATCAATTTGACTTTTAAAGAGTTAGATGTAGATCGTGATTTATTGAAAATCAATTTAGTCCAATAAAGAAAAGAAAAGAAAAGAACATTTGAACACAAATGCAAAATATTTGTCCGGGGAAATAAAACAACATTGAGAAACACAACCATTTGTTTATATTAAATTCAAAATAAACATTGAATTTAAAACTAATAATAAATAACAGTTAACTAAAAAAAAACAATATCCTATTTTAAAACGAATATGCAAATTAGTCAACTTTGCGACAGATTTCACATATGCATAAACAGTATGTACAAAAAAAGGGCGCGTCTAATGTATAACAGATCAAGTACTAAGTAGAATTTAGTTCGAAATGACATTCTTCTGAAGTTTAAATTTTCAATCTTCAATGCATTTAGCTACTAAAAATATGATTGCATATTAAACAAGACTTTTCACGTTGTCCCTGACTGACAGAACGAGAGCATACTACTCCTCTCCTCATGTATTAAGTAAGGGGTCCAGTTCGAAATTCTGTTCAGATTCCCTAGTTCGACAGAATGATTCCCAGATTCGACAAGAAACACCTGAAGAAGGTCGGAACATTCATGATGCGAACAATAGTCCGAAAAATCCATATAATACAAATTCTCAATTCTCATCTGTAAAAGTTCAGAAACAATTTTTGGCAATAAATATATTTTTCATAACTTACTACCTGCTGCTAAAAAGGTATTGAGCACTTTAGAAATAAATACTGAAAATCGACACAACTTCTGATAGCATTTTATGTATATATATATATATATATATATATATATATATATATATATATATATATATATATATATATATATATATATAGTAGCTTCTTCAGTCTTTACAGACTATGGATGTTCACTCTAAGGGTACATGCGCTTGAAATTTTTGTGGCTAAAATTGCGCAATCCCCAATCACACCTCTTCTGATTCGGCATTGTTAAATACCAGTGAGCAGTGGAGGTTCAGGACGACTGGAAACTTCTTTAAGGCACTTTGTGTGTGGGAGGAGTGCATATATATATATATATATATATATATATATATATATATATATATATATATATATAGCGATTTCAATGTTATAAGGGGTTTGAAGCATGAAAACGATGTTATCTTTTGTATCTAATATTTTATTTTTTCATATTTCAAGCGGTCCTCCGCTCTTGATCACAAAAACGTATTCTGGTCTGCGATGCACTTGTTATATCGTTCAAACAACTTCTGGAAATCCTCTTCTTGTGAGCATGTCACGTCGCAGCCTCTTTCATCTCCTCAATTGTCTCATAATATCAGCCTTTAAAATTTTTCCTTGAGCTTAGGAAAAAACGAAATCGCAAAGGAAGCAAGATTTTGATTATAGGGAGAGTGAGTAACTAAATTGATCAGCTGCTGTCGTAATAACGTCTTTTTTTTATATTCCCTCAGCACCCTTGGCACAAACTCCGCGCAAATATTGCGCAAATATTGCGCATCTGTAGTCTCCGTGTATAAGTGTTTCACAGTTTCCACACTGACATCAAACTGTGCACTTATTGTCTCTATAGACACACGACGGTCCTTATCTATGAAATTCTTTATTTGGCCAATCAAGTCTGGTATTCCGATTTCTTACTCCACCTAGCAATCTCATCATCCCTCACAGACTCACTGCTTTCCCTGATGCGTGATTCAAACAAAATGTTTCGAAAACAGTCTAAAGCATACCATGCATTTCTGTCGCATTTTTTTTTTCAAGTTTAAAATCGAATTTTATTGTATATCGTTCGTCTAAAATGTCTTCATGCCCAGATTGCATTTTTCAAATTCAACAGCTGTGACAATCAGGTTTTAGTAGAGTGTATTTCAATTCCTGCTGTAGCTGTTCATTTGTAACTGAAATCATAAAAATTGCTTAGTCATCTCATAAGATGTGTAGGAATAACATTCTGAATGTTCAAAAGTCTATGACACTTTTAAATGCCTGTACGAAAAAATCTGGAAACTTATAGAAAGTACTTATATATATATATATATATATATATATATATATATATATATGTGTGTGTGTGTGTGTGTGTGTGTGTGTGTGTGTGTGTGTGTGTGTGTGTTAGTAGAAAAAACACAAAGTGCTTGATTATAGGTTTTACAATAATTCATATTAATTATTAAGAAATAAGAAGTAAAAAAACACTTAGGGAAATTGTAACATAGATAATAATGACATTTCGAAACTTTCATAGTTACAGAATTTCGGTTACAGACACATACTCGCCATTACAATAAAAGACAGACAGACAGACAGACAGACAGATAGATAGATAGATAGATAGATAGATAGATAGATAGATAGATAGATACGGAGGTCATTTCAAAAATAAAACCTCCTTTTTTAACTCAATAATTTGAAGAGCTTTGAAGACGGGAGTAGTACCATTAAAACGAGCGACCTTTTGTTCTCCAAAATGTTTTTTCTACATGGTCACCACCATTTTCAATGCACTTTCCAGGAATTCAATAATGTCATCTCTGCTTCTGACGCACGTCCATGATAGGGGATACTTTTCTTAAAGTCTCACACTGTCAATATCTGCAACAAAGAGATGAAGCTTTCAGGTCATTAATGCATGATTTTAGTCACTATAACAATGTACTTTGCAATCTTCTCTGATCCATTTGGATGGAATAGAAACAAATACGGAGTATTACTTTCGGTAAGTACCTCGTAGATAGACAGAGAGGCAGAAAGAAACAAAAAAAAATAGAAGATGCATGCATACATATATACATACATTTAATTATTTAATTTCTATACATAGTTTATAAATGAGAAACAAAATGGTCACATTATTAAAACATTTTGTATTGGCTGATATAAGCAACGTCTCGGTCAATGTGACATATTCTAGCCTTTGTAACAATGAATGCTGTGATCTAAATTATAATATATATATATATATATATATATATATATATATATATATATATATATATATATATATATATATATATATATATATATATATATATATATAATTATCCACTGACACGTGTTTCGTCGTCCACGACTCAGCTAAGTGGCTGAACCTAGCGAGATTCGATATATTATATTATATTATATTATATCATATTTGGTATAATCGCGTTGACACACCGGTTCTCGTCAGATCACCGAAGTTAAGCAACGTTGAGCTTGGTTAGTACGAGTTGGGTGACCATTGTGGAATTCTAGGCGCTATATGTGCTCTCTGCTTATTTCGGCATTTGTTTCCAGTCGTCTTGTACATACACTTCACTTGCCACTGGTATTTAACAATGTTGACTCAAGGGAGGAGTGGTTGGAATTGAGCACCTCTTGCCATAAAAATTTCACGCGCAGGCATTCTTTCGTGGGTATTCATATTCTGTCAAAGACTGAAGGTACCCTTTATATATATATATATATATATATATATATATATATATATATATATATATATCCAGACACAATTATATAAGTAGCAATGTAATCTGCTATCTTTGTACGGATGATTAAGCACATGTTTGTTTCACCTAGTTTATAAATACAGACTAATTTGAAACTGCGGCAGAATTAAATAAAATATAAATTTTACTGCCTACGATTTTTTTTTACAAATTCTTTTTATTTTTACTATTGTCAGAATTCATTTTATTGTAAAGCGATCTCCTAAAGATAACAAATAAACTCACGCAATTAATAGTAAAATCTTTTGTTTTGTTTTCTTTTTTTGTTTTTCAAATTTTCTTAAATTAGAACAGTGATTGTAGTATTTCTTTCTAATATATTCTTTGCATTAACATGCTTAACCAAATCTTATCTTTTAATTTATGTACAATCTAAAATTTTGGATAGTTTTAATAAAATAAAGATGATCAATTATTTCCTGGAAATTTAGTTCAAAAATGCAGCTGAAACGAATAAAAAGTGTTTTATATAATAATAATCCTATCGCATTCATTTTTAAAATTCGTTTGAGTTTGACCATATTTAAACTTTGATTTTGAAAGAATTTTATGGTGATTGGGAGCAGCGTCTCCTCCGGTGCATGTTCTAATACAAGCGATTACAAATGAAACAAAGAAGCAATACTGAAACAAGAATGTATGGAATAAACTTTTTTTCTTGCCAACCCAACAGGGTTAACTTTCAGATTGCCTCCATAAAAATATATGTACATAATTTGCAATGCATACAGTATAGTCTGAAAAGGATGTACATAGATATGTGTTCAGCAGTTAGTGGAAATGTCTTACGTACCGCGAAAATAAGTGTACGTAGCACACGTGCGCGGACGTAATAGAAAAGAGAAGAATTTTTTCGCTTGTTCCTTTTTATATTCGCCTATTGCAGCGCTCTCTCTAATCGTGAAAGTGGGTAATTGGGCTTACAACGCCTTCTAGTGAATTTATGTGTAAGTGTGTGGAATAGGTCAGATATTGCTATAACCTCATCTAATTTATTGCTAAAAGTTCATTTCAATAAGTGAAAACTTATGTATTGCAAATGACCGTTTCTGCAATTCTGGTTTATTCTAACGTTCTCAGAGTACTGATTGTCTGCTTTTCATGTATTGTCATCATTAGCAATAAGACATGTAGCATAGGGTTGAACTTAAAGCACTATATCTTACTGGGTTCATGCATTGTCTCGGGGTTGAAGCATCATTACCATTAATCCATTGCGGCACAGCAGTATCTAAAGATACGACCAGACTTTGTTGTACTGTCGTTACTCTGTGGAATTGCCATATTACCATTGATGCAGTTAAAGCCTTATTCTGTATTTCCTTTATGCATTTTATCTTATCCGGTTGGGAAGCCCAAGATTACTCAAGAATGCCGAGGTTGAGTTGACAATGAAACCTCACCATCAGACCTCGAGAGGAAATACATGTCGTCCTCGTAAATCTTCAAATTGTTATTAACTTGCGCTAGTGTGTCAATTCAATTTTTTTTCTCAAATGAAGCAGTTAATTTAACGATGAAAACTTTTCTTCAAATCAACGGAACAAATCACAATATACGAACGCTGATCCATTAATATTATTTCTGTTGGAAAATAAGAACCGGTATTCTAAATCGAATACAGCGTGCCAGTCCATGTAGTCGTCAAGCAATGACAATCTATGCCAATTTTCATATCATATTGATAATACAGCCTCCACAATCAGTCCCACAGATAATTGGCCATTTGTGAACCTTTTCTTCTGTCTGGCTGAGGTATGGTTTGATTCAGTCCTAGGAGGTCTACCTACTCAGGATTTACCTTCTCTCTTTCAGTTTATTACTAATCATCAGAGGGTTTCTCACAGGGGAATTAAAGTACCATATAACTCTTTTTGTTCTTATTTTTTTACAGTTTAGAATATCCAATTGTGAGTGTGATATCTCAGGATATACTCAACACTAAGCGATAGAGGCTGTAATGAAAGAGAACATTGTTGTACTCCTGCTATGAGGCTTGTATCTAATATTACCATTTCTATTCTTTCAGTGCGAATTCAGACACCGAGTTTTTATTGTCGTTTCTTTGTGAGCAAAGTAGTTGCCTTATGGCATATCAATCTTTTTCGGAATATTTGATGCCAAATCCGGCCATTTTGATAAAGGTTTTTAAGCTTGAAATTATTTATACATTTAAACATTTATTCATAACTAGCCTGGGTGCCCGGCGTTGCCTGGGTGTTTGGATGTGTATATTGAGCAAAAATAAAAGTGGTAGTATGCAGGCAGGCTCTAACCCGTACCACGAAGGAGGAAAAGAACGTGAAAAAATAACGTGTCATCTTTGCTATTGCGTCCATCGTCAAACCCGAAGTGACGTAGGTTTAAATTAAGGCTAGACAATCGAGGATGACTTTCGAAAATATCGGCGAAAAAAATTAATGTTTTTAGCCAATTTTTCGATATTTGTCGTTCGAAGGGTCGATACCGATCTTGTAAAAATCCGTCACCTCGGCTGAAAGTTTTAGGCAGACATACAAACATACATACATACATTCAAACAGGCAGGTGAGATTTATATTATAGTTGTTTGGTTTGATTGTTTTGTTTTAAGCCATATAAACTATTTTCGGGTTATTTAATGCTGGTTATCTTGATATAAGTTTGTATACTTCAAGTTCTTTATATCTTCATAAATATATATGGTCACGAAATTTTAACTTTATGTAGAGAAATATTAGAAATCCCTTAGTATACTAGGGCTTGGTTAATCAAAGCTTGTTTCTCTAAGACTTATTCATATATGTTTAATTATACAAAATATAGGTTAAAATATTTATTAGTATTTAAATTGCCTCATATTTTTCTAAAATAATTCATTTTGTTATAATTAACCGTAATTTTGAATTTAGTCACCAAGTCATCGATCTCATACAACTCTGTTTATCACTCTCATCCTCTCGTTCTATATGTCTGACTTCCATACGCTTTAGTTCGTATAGCATCTCTGTATGTCTGTCTGTCTGTCTGTCGTCTCTGTCTCTGTCTGTCTGTCTGTCTGTCTGTCTGTCTGTCTCTCTCTCTCTCTCTCTCTCTCTTTCTTTACTTATTTACAAAGATAATAAAATTAACTGCAAAGCAAAAGACTGGAATAATTTATTATAAGGAGTAGTATCTATATATTAATACGATAGCGTGTGTGTTCTTTTGTGTGTCACGCTTACATCCGGTTAGTTTAATTGGTATGAAATTCCATTTTTATCTTTATATTAATATCGTAATTCGATTCGATCGTTATCATGCTGTGCATCCCTAAAAAAGGAAAGTGGAATATTTCAAATAACCCTTTTCACCCCTTAAAAGGAAAGTGGGATGAAACAAAAAACGGTGCCGCTATTGAGGCAAAGTTAATAAAAATAATTTGTTCTTCTTGGCCTTTTGGCCAAGAGGGGACCGCGAAGGATCCACTTTGTAGGCGGATGGGATGGTCGATGGAGGTTGTCCGTTCTCATTGGAGTTGGGCGCCAGGACGGGAGATTCTGAACAACTCGGAATTTTCCCTCACCTGGCGACTGGTCCGTAACGCGCTGCCCCTTCTCGACGAACTCTGCCGGTATAAAGAAAATACGAGCGGCTTCTGTCCGCGCTGTGACGAACGCGAGCCCGAAACGATTGGGCACGCGTTTTTTAGTTGCAGCAGGATCCAGCCCTTATTGGAGTACGTCGAGGGGGTAACGGCTCGCATCAATGCCGAATGTCCGCTCGATCTCGACGAAGGTTTTTTTGTGTACAACATGGAGCCGCCGTTCCCCAGGGAGGAAAGAATGGTCGTCCTGGCAATCCTGGCAGTAGCGCGCATGGTGATTTGGATCACGCGCCTCAAGTTGGTCCGCGAAGGGACATCTGTTCCGGATCGGGATCTGATCGTTTACTTTAAACATCTGCTTAAAGTAAAGATCAGATGCGATTAGGGGAGGTTGCCTAGAGTGGAATTTGACAAGAGGTGGGTGCACAGCACTAGTTTGTGCATCCGTCGAGGAGCCAAGTTTCAATACGTGTTCCCTCCTTAAGCATGGCACGGGCGGTGCTGGGGCCTTCGGAACCCATCCCACTTAGGTTCTAGCTAAGAAAAACTTAAGAAGACTCTTGACTGGTGGTATAAATGAGATCCTGTTCCTGATTTTATTTTTTGGTACTAGAGAACCTCTGAGTCTGCCCATCCCCTTTGTGCCACATCCTTGCTTTTTCAACATCCCCGGTCACTCCCCTACTCAGAAGTCACCTTCCAACCCCCCTCCACCCGTTGCTTTGTTTACTCCCACTGCCATTAAGATATTTTCCCCAATCCCCATTAGGGATCGCCCTGCTTGTTTTCGGTTCCCCGGAAAACAGTGGGGGGTCTAGTCACCTAGATTACTACTGGGGGGTCTCACTAACAACCCAGTAGGATTTATTTTTTGTTTTGGATATGAACACTTTCAATTAGTTTTCCCCTCTCCACGAGCAATCCTTTTCTTAATTCAAAATCTTTTTTATTTACCAATAAAATTGAACTTTATTTTTTCACACATGCACACACACACACAAAATTAACATATTTAAAAAAAAAAAAAAAAAATGCATACACAAACACACAGACAACTGTTTATTAATTGTAAATATGGTTTTGATTCTTAAATGCTGGGGATTTATTAGTTAGTTTAAGATCCATAGAGTGAATGAGGTATTTTGGTAAATGTTGCCAGTCAAGAGTAAGACTCCAAAGTCTACATTTATTACTTTTTAATCACTTTAGTCACAAAGACCCTGAACCCTTCCCCTCCCCAATTTCTTGTAGGGCCTTGTGCCTAATTTTGTTGTTTAATAATCTTTTGTTTTTTTTTTGTATTTACAAAATTTTAAAAACAATAAAATTTATAAACAAGATCAAAGTGTAGTATCTGTGCTTCAGATGCTACATTTCAATTTCTTCTCTCTCGTTGGAGGAGAAATCCTTTACGACTAAGACAATTTTTTGTTTATTTTCTCCACGTTAAAAAACAACCCTGGTGCCTAAATCTGTCCCGTGGGGAGGCATTGTAAATAGGTACTATATTTAATGTTACAACGTTTTAATATTACAAAAGTAAATGAGAAAAGTAATTTCTGATTTAATTACAAAATGCTCTGGAAACGTCCCTTCTGATTAATTATAAAATGCACTGGAAATGTCTCATCTGATTATTTTTTTTTGTTTACTTGCCTCCCTACAAGAGCAGAGTTGGACATGAGGTCGGTTAAAAATTTCGGGGGGAAACCAGCTCCCCAAGAGGGGAACTCTGGTCAATAACAAAAATAAAAATTGTATCAGTAATGAAGAATTTCTCCTCCATTAACCAAGGCCAAAAATGGTGGGATTTAAGTCACTGGAATGCTGAGACTGATACTACACTCAGAAATTCATCTTGAAGCAATGGTTGCCTAATCTCTAACCGTGTAAATGTTTTTATGTATTAATTTCGAAAAGCTTCTGAAACAGTTTATGATTTAAACATTACTTTATTTCAAGTATATTTTTAAAAATGGGGTTGGGGATATGAAGTCAGTACCGGAAATGACTTGAACCGTTTACAATTTAAACATTACATTATTTCATGTATATTTTTAACAGTGGGGTGGGGAATATGAAATCAGTCCCGGAAATGGCTGAAACCGTTTACGCATTAAACATTACTTTATTTAATGTATATTTTTAACAGTGGGGTGGGGGAAATGGTTGCAAACATTTACATTTTAGACATTACTTTATTTAATGTATATTTTTAACAGTAGGATGGGAGACAAGAAGTCAGTCCCGGAAATGGCTGAAACCATTTACATTTTAGACATTACTTTACTTAATGCATATTTTTAACAGTGGTGTAGGGGATATGAAGTCAGCACCGGAAAGAGCTGAAACAGTTTATTATTTAGACATTACATTATTTCATGTATATTTTTAGCAGCGGGGTTGGAGATATAAAGTCAGTTCCGGAAATGATTGAAACAGTTTACGATTTAAACATTATTTTATTTCATATATATATTTTAACAGTGTGGTACCGGACATGAAGTCAATCACGGGATTAACTGAGATAAGTGCAAATATATACTAGCAGAAAGCGTTACCCAGTATTGAATGAGATAGATGGAAAACATATAGTAGCAGAATACTCAGCATCGCGCGGGATCGAATGAGATAGTTGAAAGATATGTACTAGCAGAATATGCGGCGCCACCCGGGATTGGATAAGATAGGTGGGACATATATACTATGATTGATGTGTTTGTAATGAAATAATCAGCCCACGTAATATATCAAAGTTATTATTTACGTATTTAAGTAAGGGGGAGCAACATAGCGGGTTAAAGTTATGAAAATTATTGTCGAAATTAGTTACATATCCAAGAATTATGAAAAATGATAAAATGTGAGTTACTTGATTGGTGTGTTTGTAATGAAATAATCAACCCAGACAATATATAACCTATTTGATATTAGTAGGAGTGGGGCATAATGTGGATTTTTAATTATGAAAAATGATTAATTATAATTAAAAATTTAATTATGAAAGAAAGGATTAGGAACATATCCAAGAATTATGAAAAATGATGAAATGTGAGTTGATTTATGTGTTTATAATGAATCAGTCCAGGCAATATATCAAAGTTATTAATTTAGTAATGAGGAGGCTATAAGGTGTGGTACACTTATGAAAAATTATTTTCAAAATTAGTAACATATCCAAGAATTATGAAAAATGATTAAATGTGAGTTAACTGATTGTTGTGTTTGTAATTAAATAACCAGCCAAGGAAATATATAAAAGTTATTATTTTAGTAAGATAGGGCTATAAGACGTGTTTAAATTATGAAAAATTGTTGTCGAAAGTAGTAACATTTCCAAGAATTACAAAAAAACGATGAAATGTGAGTTAATTGATTGGTGTGTTTATAATAAAATAATCAGCCTAGACAATATATCAAAGTTATTATTTTAGTAAGAGAGGGAGATAAAGATGGTTTAAATTATGAAAAATGATTGTCTAAATTAGTAACATATCCAAGAATTTTGTAAAATGATAATATGTGGTTTAATGCATTAGTGTGTTTGTAATGAAATAATCAGACCAGACAATATATTAAGTTATTATTTTAGTAAATGGGCGATGATGTGGGTTAAAATGATGAAAGATGATTGTCGAAATTAGTAAAATCCAAGAATTATGAAAAATGACGAAATGTAAATTTATTAATTGAAATGAAATATTCATCCCAGATAATATATCAAAGTTATTATTTTAGTAGTGGAATGTTAATAATGTGGGTTAAAAATATAAAAAAGTGATTGTCGAAATTAGTAACATATTTGAGAATTATGAAAAATTATGAAATGTGAGTTAATTTATAGTTGTGTTTTTTTATGATATAATCAGCCCAGACAATATATCAAAGTTATTTTTTTAGTGAGAGAGGGCGGAGAGGCTTGTTTAAATTATAAAAAATTATTGTCGAAATTAGTAAGATATCCAAAAATAACGAAAAATGATGAAATGTGAGTTAACTGATTGGTGTGTTTATAATAAAATAATCAGCCTAGACAATATATCAAACTTATGTTAGAAAGAGAGGGCGATAAGTATGGTTTAAATTATAAAAAATGCTTGTCGAAATTAGTGACATATCCAAGAATTATGAAAAGTTATAATATGTAATTTAATGCATTAGTGTGTTTGCAATGAAATAATCAGACCAGACAATATATCAAAGTTATTATTTTAGTAATAGTGAGCGATGATGTCCGTTAAAATGATAAAAAATTATTGTCAAAATTAGTAACATTTCCAATAATTATGAAAAAATGATGAAATATGAGTTAATTTACTGGTTTGTTTGTAATGAAATAATCAGCATAGACAATAAATCAAAGTTATTATTTAGTAAAGGGGGTGCGAAAATGTGGATTAAAATTATGAAAAATGATTGTCGAAATAATAACCATATCCAAGATTTATGAAAAATGATGAAATGTGATTTCATGCATTAGTGTGTTTATAATGAAATAATCAGCCCAAACAATATATAAAAGTTATTATTTTATTAAGGAGGAGGCAATAATGTGGGTAAAAATTATGAAAAATGATTGTCGAAATTAGTAACATACACAAGAATTATGAAAAATGATGATATGGAGGTTAATTGATTTGTGTGTTTGTAATGAGATAAGCAGCCCAGCTAATATATCAAAGTTATTATTTAAGTAAGGTTGGGCTATAATGTTGGTTAAAAATATAAAAAAATATTGTTGAAATTAGTAACATACCCAAAAATAATGAAAAATGATGAAATGTGAGTTAATTAATTGGCGTGTTTGTAATGAAATAATCAGCCAGGGCAATATATCAAAATAATTATTTTAGTAAGTTGTGTGATATGGTTAGTTTAAATGATGAAAAATGATTGTCTAAATTAGTAACATATCCAAGAATGATGAAAAATGATGAAATGTGAGTTAATTGATAGTTGCGTTTTTTATGAAATAATCAGCCCATACAATATATCAAATTTATTATTTTGTAAGGAGAGGGACGATAATGTGTGTTAAAATTATGAAAAAGTATTGTCGAACATAGTAACATATTCAATATATTATGAAAAATGATGAAATGTGAGTTAATTGACCGGTGTGTTTGTAATGAAATAATCAGCCCATGAAATATATCAAAGTTATTATTTTAGTAAGGGGGGGGGCGATACAGTTTTAATAAAAGGGCTAGAATAATAACATTGTGCCTTCATTCACGTTGAACAGAACGCCTACCGAATGGCCAGCAACAATATATTACATATGCAAAATGCCACTGTGGAATTTCCACAGTTCCCGCTAGTAAGTATTAAGACTATTAACCCCAAAATTGGAGAAAGAATTTAAAGATGCGGCAAAAAGAAAAGAACTATTTGATCTTATCTATTTACTTTTAATTTAATTGTTTCTTGCAAATCCACTTTTTCCTGATTTAAGCAATCTAACTTAGGCTCATTTTAAAATATTAATGATGTTTTTTTTTTGTTTTTGTTTTTTTTTTCTCGTAAAAATAATTTCTCGGAACTTACTTTTGTATTTATTGTCACAACATTTCTATTCTTTTCATGGGGACGCGATCTTCAAGCATACGATACAATTGGCGATCACTTGGAACCTATGATCAGGCAGCATTTATTTAAACTTCTTTATTAAGTCACATAGTTAAGGATGGCAAAAGTAATTCATACTTTTTTATCGCTTTTTAATACGCTTAATAGTATTATACTAGTAATGACAATGGGGATATTAGTGTAGAATATAAAATATAGATTTAAATCCTAGCGCTAAAATCGACATAAGATCAGACGTTTAGAAAAAGCGCGCGTAAAAAAAGAAAATATATATATGAAAAGGCTAGTAGGGCAACAATTCTTAAGCGAATATTTTCCCATATTGACCAGGGATGAATTAACAAAATTAAACCGTCATGTTGTTTTTGTTACGGTTACTATATTCGGTGCCGCTTTGTCTTGTAAACTACGTATTCTCTTTTTTTATTTTTTATTTTTTTATTTTTCTTATCAGTTTGTTCAAGCTGAGGATGGAACATCCTACTGGATGCCAAACATTTACCCGCCATCTTACATATTTCAACCGAGAGATCTTCTTCAGATTCTGACCATCCCTTTAACTACAATTGTTTGAATCTCTTTTTCACTTGGTTCACGGGTATATTTGCCAGATAGGTTTCGATTATCACGAATCTATTTTAGCATGATATCTGCAACCTGATGTAATAAACATACCTTGGGGCTACTTCCCAGATGATAACAACATGGCCGTTTCCAAGTCCAATGTAAACAATTTTTTGTTGAGCCGCCCCTTAAATAATAAAATTGCGCCCAATCACCATCATCATTACCAATCATCACGGTATTACTTCGCCGTGCATCTGGCACCCTTATCCTCCAGTGGCCTTTGTAAGTAGCGACATTTTGATAAAAAAATTAAACACTTTATTTTTATTTTTTATTTATTTATTTTTATTTTTTTTTTTATTTATTTTTTTTTTTGTCTACTGTTCCAATAAAATTAGACATTTCTATTCTTTCTTCAATTTCAATAATTTTTTTGTCATGTATAATGTATGATATTTTGATTTATGATTTATGAGTTCGAAATAAAATTCGTACGGTGCGAATATTTTTTCCTTGTAGATATCAAACCAAAGTAGCAAGAAGTGATAGATATCATACCAAAGTAGATATCATGATAGATAATAAGCCAAAGCGGTACCATATTTTATTTGCAGACTACGCTTCCGGTATGGCATCCTTAAATAACACGTTTGATCTCAATTAAAGATATCGATGTCGATAGTGAGACTATCTACGCAACATAACTGTTAATTCTGTTGCCTGTGACCAGGGCATTGTTTTACGAAGAATCTCCACTTATCAAGGCCGAAGGCCACTCGAGGTTAAGGGTTAATGAATGCAAGGTGATAGGGAAGTAATCGTTAATGGTGTAAATTGGGTAGAATTTGATTATTTATGGAGACAGCTCAACAAGAACTTGTTTACATTGGATGGCTACTATGTTATATTCAACCGAGAAGCAGGCCAGCAGAACAGTGTTCCAAAGGCGTGCGGTTCTGAGAAATAAGCTGTGTCCATTAAATCTGCGTTTGGATATAGAGTGGGAGAAAGGGTATTAGTGGTTGTAAATAACCGAGGGTTTTTGTGAAAGTTTGGCAAGGGGGGCCATAGATTGGAGTTCATCGAGCACTTGTCATGAAAATAGGGATAGAGCATAAACAGGCTCGCAACGTCTCTTTTGTGAGGAAAAAGTTGTAAGGAAAAGAAAAGGGCATCACCTACTGGTTTCAAAGCTGGGTTCGAACTCAATCGAGGCTGGATAGTGCACACCAAGTAGCTCATGCCATATATGGTAACAGTACTCCATTTTAGGGCGTACTTGGCTCTTATATAGATAGAGGATTGCATTGGCAGAAATACCTATTGGAGCAATAGAGTGATCCAACCATTTTTTCCAGCGATCTTGGCAACAAATTTGATGTATGTGTTCCATTTCAGATCAAGAGTGAAGATCAGTCCCACAAGCTTGTCAAGATATGGAACTTCCCAAAGACGAAATCCATTCATTATAATTGGGGTGTAATGGGGTGGGGTCAGATTGATTATGATAAAAGTAGAGACACTTGGTTTCCGATGCATTAAAATTAACCACCCACCTTTTCCCCCATTGCACCAGATTCTAAAGATCAGAAGAGAAAGAATCAGAAAGATCTTGGTCATTTCTGGCTTTTGAAATGTTATAATAGTTTGTGTCGTCTGCATAAATGTCTACGAATGATCTAAGTATGTGATTTGGGAGATCCTTGATGAATATCAGGAAGAGAGTTGGGCCCAGGATGAAACATTGAGGGATGTCAGCGTTAATATTATGAGTTTCTGATTTCTGCCCATCAACGACTACTATAAGCCTATCAGAGAGAAACGATTTACTAATTGAAGGGATATTTTCAGCTATTCCATAGTTAGCCATCTTTATGCCATACTCTATCAAAAGCTTTTGATATGTTAAGAGCTACTGCTCTATAAACGAAGCCCCTATCGAGAGATTCACTAATTCTGTGTGATATAACAGTTAGTACATCAGCTGTAGATTTCGCAGAATGAAAACCATATTGCATGTCACTAAACAGATTATTTTTGCTGATGTGGTTGACCACTTCTCTGTTTATCACAGATTCCAGCAACTTACTCATGATGCACAGGAAACTGATTGGTCTGTACTTAGGGGGAGATAACCGATCTCCTGAATCTTTAAATACAGGGAAGACTGATGATGCTTTCTAGGTTGTTGGGGAGTATTTTTTTCCTTAAGACGACTATGAGAGCTTGTTCCGGTTGAAGCTTTTTGAGTACAATGACTTGAATGCCATCGGGACCAGTTACTTTACTGGAATTCAGGTTTTTTATAAGCTTGGCAACATCACGTACAGATATTTGTATGTTGCATAGTTTCTTTTTAGTCAGAAGATGAAATACGGGGATAGGCGGCCCTGATCGCAAAAGGTAGAATTTACTGCAAAGTTCTTGGCAAAGAGTTTTGCTTTGTCAAATCTTAGTGAAATTACCTCAGGTCCATTGATAATGGTAGGGATAGAGGACACGCTTTTGTTCAGGATCCCGCTCGCTATTCACCTAAAATGGTGGGAACCAAGCCGCTGCTCAGCTACTTTAAACTTGACGTATCTCTTACATTCTTTATTATTCTTTTACAATGGTTCCTGACAGTCCTAAAAGTGGCTTTGGTTTCACATCTATTACGTTGGAAGCAATGGAAATATTGATTTCTGTGAGTAATGGCAGAGGAAAATTCTAGGGTGAACCACGGCTGGACGTTGGGGTTTTGTTGAAATTTCTTGGAGGGTATGAAGCGGTCTATACCGACAATTAACCATTTAGAAAGTAACTATCTTTAAAGATACGACAAAATATACATCGATTTTTTATATAAAAATCATGAAGAAACATGTAAGCGCAATGAAAGAAACAAAAAGAAAAAAAGCAAAGTCAAGATAAGGCACACACATCTATTTATTTAGAAAAATAGACTTTCACTAAAATCGGAAAAAGGAGAAAAAGAAACAGTATAATGATTACACACATAAACTTGTATTGTAAAAAGGCCGTTGCATCTTTATTCCTTCTAACAACATTTATATATCAGCAAACTGTGCACATAATGAAAACATTTTTCATGTGTACGCCTTTTTTCTTGGTTAACAATTTAATCATTAAAGAAAGAGCAAGATGTTTTTACATTAATGAATAAAAAAACTTCTTTTTTTTTTAAATAAAGGAGATAGAGGTTGACATGTATATTTGTTTACATATAGTGTAAAAAGAAAATGTTAGCAAGAAATACTCAGAGCTGACAACTTTACACAATCTATTTTTTAGATGTGGAAATTTTCTTACTTGCGTGTTTTTTTTTAAGTTGCTTATAAATGTTTTCATCAGCAGACAATGAAATACTTTTAAAAAGTTTTTTTTCCACTTTTGTTAAAAATCATTCAACAAAATTTTATTGGAAAAAGTCAGTTGGATGTTTGAGTATATATCTGTTTATTGCTTTCTTTTTTTTTTTCTTCTTAGGTAATAAACGTTAAAATATTACTTGTGACTCCGAAAGTTGAAATAATTATTATCTCCTAACTTAATTACCAATAAATTATTTCTAAAAATAGACACAGAGAGGGTGTCTATTTTACTCTGCTTCTTCCTCTTGCAATCCATGTGATCGACATCAACGTTGTAAATTTTTATAAGCAGAACCTACATTTAGCGGAATCTGGTTAAAATATTTGTAATGAAAAATAAATAATCAGCATCTGATACTCTGCTTTTTTACCGTTTACCTTTTTTACCTGAAGTTTAAACTCAAACCATGTGCAATTTTATTTGGATTTAACCGCGAAATATCCTCATTTGAGCAACGGGGATGTGAGGGAAGGGTTGAATTTGGAATACATAACAGAAATATAAATCTACTTTCCGTTTTTTTTTTTGTTTTTGTTTTTTGTGGTGGTCTGCGCTGGTAACCCCTCTCCCCCTCCCCCCAAAAAATACCATCTTCGCTTTCGGTTCAATAAAAGAAAGGTAGCGTTCTTTGTATATGTTTATGCTTCATGGAAACTGTGATAAAAAATAATTACAAACCTTGTTTTAGTTCAACTTATAGAGTCCGGCGCAGACAAAAAGAATGAAGGAAAAAAATGGTCGTTGATTCTTTTTATATGCTTACGACCTTGTCACCTGATATGCAAATGATATGATTCTGAGGTAAATAATAAAAAGACATATTTTTCAGGACAGACATTCAGATTTGGATTGAACGTTCGAGTATCAAGTATTGGATTTGGAGTTTGACTTTGGAGCAGCAAGTATTGGAGTTGGACATTGGAGTAGTAATTATTTAACAGCAATGTGCCGAATTAGGACCAGTCAAATTTTACCACAGGAACAACCCGCGAGAGGAGGTTGTATCGATGACTACCACATCCAAGTTTAAAGCAGCCTAAGACAAACATTAAGACTGTTTGTAAAAATATAAATAGTGTCAACCTATCTATTTACATGATTTGTTGCACTATGCTACATTTTCGGGGAAAATATATTTCATTTGTATTTCATTTGAATTTTATATAACTACGATTAGCTTGTTCCTTCGTTTAACTGGCCATTCCATAATATTAGCGAGTGTTATTATGTCATAAAGTATAATTAAAATAAAAAGACTCATAAAAAAGATACGATGAAAATGTATAATTTGTTTTAAATGTTTTGATTTCATTAGATAATTTATTACAATTGCATGATTAAGACTACGGTTTTTTTGGGTTTTTTTACATTTAAAGTAACGCTTTGATACACAAAATCTAAATAATATATAATTACAATCCCAAAAAAAACTGAATTAATAAATCAGTGAAAATCAAATTAGAATTCCAACTTCATTTTCTCCATATTGAATTAATTCACGTTTTTCCTGTACAAAGCGCTCACGTGATATGTGAATCGCGAGAAAACAGTTAACGATTCATCTTGTTGAGAAGATGAATCTGCTGCTGGCGTACTTTATCATAACACCTGTAACTCACTACATTTTCATTATTTATTAAATGGCTGGCAGTTTTTGACGAAACTAAATAAGAAAACAACAAATAATAATTGTCTTTTCCTATTTTCTTTTGTCATCGCGTACGCGTGCCCGTGCAACTTTAGAATATAATCCTCAACTGTGGTCACCAGTCCATATGCGAGGTGCCGTCAATAAGTTTCCAGACTATTTTTTGTACACACATTTAAAATTGTTGTAGACTCTTGAACATTCAGTGTGTTATTGCTATACATCTTATGAGATAACTGATCAAGTTTTATTTTAGGTTCAAATGATAACTACAGCAAGAATTGGACTACACCTTACTAGGGCCTGATTGTCACAGCTAGTGAATTTCAAAAATGCATTCTGGACGTGAGAACACTTTAGACGAAGGATATGCAATAAAATTCTATTTTAAACTTGGAAAAATGCAAAAGAAATGCATGGAATGCTCTAGATTGTTTTGGGGCCATTTTGCATGAACTGAGCATCAGTTTTTGAGAGATTCAAGGAAGGCAGGAAGTCTGTGAGGGATGGTGAGAGATGTGGGAGGAGTAAGAAAGTCAAAGTTGATTGGCTCAATAAATAATTTCATGGATAGGGACCGTCGTGTATCTATATAGACAATAAGTGCATAGTTTGATGTCAACGTGGGAACTGTACACACAATTATTCGCAAGGAACTGAAGATGTGGAATATTTGCGCGAAGTTTGTGCTAAGGGTGCTGAGAGAATATTAAAAAAAAAAGACGTTATCATGACATCGAGCTGATCAATTCAGATCCCACAGTTCTTGATGCTCTGGTGACCTACGATGAAAGCTGGATCTACTCCTATGACTCCGAGACCAAGTGACAGAGTTCCCAGTGGAAACATGCTGGCTCTCCCAAATCCAAGAAGGCCAGCCACAGCAAATCCACCCAGAAACTTCTGATGATTCCTTTATTTTTTGACACCATGGGTATGATCTACATGCACTGGGGTCACAGGGACAGACAGTCAGCAAGGAATACTGTGTTGAGATTTTAAGGGTGTTTATGAAGTGATTCCTTCGGAAGAGTCCATCACTCTTTAAATCGAGTTAGTGACATTTCCACCAAGACAATGCACCAATCCACAACTCCATTCTCATCACATTGACCAAGATGGGCATCAAGACAGTTCCTCACCCTCTCTATAGTCCAAAACTTTGCTCCCTGTGACTTTTGGTTATTGCGTAAGCTCAAGGAAAACCTTAGGGCCTGTCGTTATGAGACAATTGAGGAAACGAAAGAAGCTGTGACGAGGGTCACTGACATGCTCACACAGGATGACTTCCATGGGTAATATTTTTTTATTATTACATTTTCACCCCAAACAAGGCACATTGCCACTTTGGTGTAGGGGGTTACTATCAGGGGCAACAACTACTCGGGTACTATGTAAGGATTTGGCCAGCAAGATGTCGGTTCACGTTGCACTTGAACTTCTGCACGTCAGTACAGTTGGGGAAGCAGTGACCTGGAATGGAATTCCAAAGTCTAGCGGTTCTGGGGAAGAAACTACTGGAGTAGAAAGATCTTTTACATCTAGGGATCTCTACAGTATGGGGTGGGATTTTGCAGCTAGTCGGGTCTGTCGAGGGTGTTCACGTCGTGGAGGCACAAGTGCTTGCAGTTCGTTAGAGCATTCACCATTAAAATACTTGTAGAACTGGCAGAGGGATGCAACGTTTCGTCGATGGGACAGAGGCTGAAGCTTAGATGCCAGTTCAGGGCCTATCAGATTTTCGACTCTCTTTTGAACCTTGTCAAGAAGCGAGAGACTAGTAGCCGATGCACCAGCCCAAATATGACAGCAATACTCCATACATGGGCGAATGGTTGCCTTATAGAGGTATAGGATACTTTCGGGTGTTAGTAGTTTTCTAGCACGGTAGAGAGAGCCCACCTTCCTTGCAGCGGCTCTGGCAATGTCCTCAATGTAATTGTTCCAACTCATGTTTCCTGTGAACGTTAGGCCAAGGAGCTTGAAAGACGTACTCTCAGATAAAGAGTCGTTGGTCATTGCTATAGGTGGTAGAGAAGGTTTCTTGTAATTATTGAATGAAACTAGTTTAGTCTTGGCGGCATTGAACGTGACCATCCATTTTTGTACCCATTCCACTACAGATTGGAGGTCATCCTCTAGTGTTTTTGCCATTTCTTTAGATATGTGTTCATTTGTTTTCCTGTCGCACCTGTTATAGAGTGTGGTGTCATCAGCATATATACCCATCTCAGAGGAAATTTTGTCGGGGAGGTCATTTAATAATTGGGACGATAGTATTATGACCACATAACAGAGACTGCATTATTCCTAAAAGGAGGAGGTAAAGTCTGGAAGAATTTTTGAATAGTTTTATATGGAATCCAAACGGGCTCATCATTGAATGGCGATGACACAAAGACTTTTGAACATTCTTGACTGAAACTTGGTGGACAAGTCATGCATAGGCTGAGATTTCATTTGTAACCAATATAAGATTATAGAAAGGATTGTCGCATTTAAATGGTTTTAATTTTTTTATCATTTATTTTTTTAACTGAAGTTGCTCCATGTTTATTGATTGCTGTGTTTAATGCAGATATAATGTAATATAATTTTGACTCCTGTATTATTAAAGAAATTAAAGACAGTAAAATGTGGACCTTGTGTTTACTTTTAACAACCTTGCAACTCTCACTTTCCTTATTTTACCCTTTTTAATCCTCACATTTCATGAACGATGTTTCTGACGAAGTGGAAGATTTGCTGTTTTCTGGGTTGGGATCTGTCCATCTAACATTTTAGCTAGTTTTTGACCTTGAAATAGAATTTTCTTTTTAACTTCTTACGTCAAGTGGCTTCGTGCCTTGTCTGTAGCAATTTTTATGAAAAAAATTGTTTGTTTAAAATTTTCTTTTTCAGTTTAGTTTACTTTTCTTCTATTTTCTTACTTGTTTTTATCTTAACTAGCAAATATACGCTCCCCAGGCAGCAAATTTCTGTTAGCCTGTTAGACTGGTATCATGACGAGCGAGCATATTCTACACTACTCCCAAAGGATAAAATAATGACTGGAAGGATTGGAATTCATTATTGAGATGAGTATTAGTTATTAATTTTATTTATAGCAGACAATTATCCTCATCTTTTATTAGTTGTTTCTCGACGTTTCCGCCAACTATTCCTCTGGCCTTCATCAGGTGGTAACCGCAGCAGATAGGATCTCTGAATCTCCTGTGCATTCACTGCCTTCAGTAGTTATTGTCGTCTCACCACGTTTTGGCCAAGTAAGCCTCCGTCCGGCTTTGAGTAGGATTGAAACCGCTATCTTCAGACAATTCTCACCTGGAACCGTAGAGATTCAACGTCTCTATCAACTGCGCTACATGGCTTACTTGGCCAAAACCTGGTGAGACGACAACAACTAATGAAGGCAGTAATTGCAGTGAATGCAGTCAGGAGATTCAGAGTTCCTATCCGTCGCGGTTATCACCTGACGAAAGCCAGAGGAATCGTTGGCCGAAACGTCGTGAAACAACTAATAAAGGATGAGAATAATAGTCCGCAAAAAATAAAATTAATGGAAGGATAGTATTATGACGAATGAATTATATACTGCATTGATCTCATAAAAGAAGGAGTGGTGTATGGAAGGAGAAAATATTGTACTAACTCGTAACGGAGAATATAATGCTTGGAAAGATGGTCTCATGGCAATGGAACAGATAATACACTATCTTCTTCCCCCTCAAAAGGAGTGGGCAACACTTGGAAGACTAGTATCATGACCACAGAACAAATACCAAATTATTTCCAAACAAATGGTTGGGTGGTCTTTTTACAACAGAACATATAGTACGCTATCCTTCCCCCTGAAAGAAAAAGGGTAATAATTGAGAGGTGGTATTATTATCACAGAACAGATACCGCACTATTCCAAAGAGGAGGTAATACCTGGTTGGATGGCCTGTTGACAACAGAACATATTTTATAATATGCTATCTTTTCCCCGAAAGAAGCGGAAAGTAACTGAGAGGATGATATCATGACCACGGAACAGATACCACACTACCCCTGAAAGATGAGGTAGTACCTGAGTAGATCATCTCATGACAAGAGAACATAAAGTATACGCTATCTCTTCCCCCGAGAAAAGGTAGTAATAATTGAGAGGATGGTATCCGTACCACAGAACATATACGATAGTATCCCTTAAAGAGGAGGTAATTATTTGGAGCACATATACTACACTACCTCCTCTTTCTAAAAGGAAGGGTTGGTTGGTTGGTTGGTTGGTTGGTTGGTTTTGTTTTACGGCATATCAACACTTTTCAGGTTATTTAATACCGAATCCAGTGATTTTGAAGAACGATTTTTTAATAGAGTATATTTATTTTTTTTAAGTCGGTTTCTATTTAACCCATAATTGGGACCCTAACAGGTACTACCAGTCCGGGTCAGAGTGGACCTGGGATCAATGGCAATTAAAGGGTGGCTCCACACTCCCCAAAGCCCGCAAGCTGGGGCCTCACCATCGGATATAGTTTAAGGTCATATCCAGGACCTAAAAGGAAGGGGTAATATCTGGGAAATGGTACCATGGCAACACAATAGATACTACATTATCCACCCCAAACAGAAGGGTGTAATGCCTGGAAGGAAACATGACAACAGGACATATACTAGACTACTTCCATCTAAGTTGAACATTGAAAGATAAGGCATTATTTTGAAATAGTATAGTAAATTGAATTGAGCATTAAATGATGGTGCAATAGTATATTAATAGTATAGTTTCGGTTCCAGACAGACAAATACCAAATTTCCGTAAGTAATCAATATGATTTATCTCTTTGCTATTTTCTACCTTCTTGTTCCGACTTGCTGTTATTATTACTCTCATCTAGTTTTAAAATTGATTTCCATTTTTGTATTTAATTTGTTTTTCTTTTTTTTCCATTTTGTTTCTATTATACTTTTTGTTTGTTGTTTGTTGCCTTTTTCGCATTTCTATATTCTTAAACCCATTTAAATTTGTTATGTCTTATCTTTATGAATCTACCTTGTACTTTGTTCGACATACTGTTCGCCACGTCGTTTTGTTGTTGTTGTTGTTTTTGTTGTTGTTGTTGTTGTTGTTGTTGTTGTTGTTTTTCTTCGTTAGCATGGTGTAGAGAGAATCTATGCCTTTCTTTTTTTAATGATTTTGTCTTCGTTTCTGTTATTTAATTCCGAGATTGTAACGTTTTTTCTTGTTATTTCTTACTAGTCTTTCTATTTTCCTTTTGGTTCTTTGTCTTTTAGCTTCTACTTGCTTTTCTTCTGTTTCTACGCTGTTTCATCGTGCCAGTCCATTTTTATAATTCACCTTTCTTTCGCCATATTGCAGTCTTTTCCATCTTCTCTGGCCGCTTTTGTTTTTAACCCATCAAACACAAACGATTCATCAATTATTTATCGAGACACTTTTGTTTCTAAAAATGTATCATTTTTTTTATTTGCTGCTGTCTGTGGTTTACATTTACTTTGGCGTTTGAAGATTTTTTTTTTTCAGATCGAAATAACTCGTTTTATTTTACAATTCAATTTATTCATGATTGATTTTATTTTTCTTTAATATCCTTTTTGAATATCATAATTGTTTTTAAAAAAACTCATGCATTTCTTACAGTTACTACAACTACTTCTACTGCTATGACTGCTACTACTACTACTACTATAATAATAATAATAATAATAATAATAATAATAATAATAATAATAATAATAATAGCAATTGCTATTGAAGAAGGTGATGAAGAAAAAAGTGGGAGGAAGAAGAAATGAGGAATAGGAAAAAGAAAATGATAAAAGAAGATAAAAGATGAAGAATATAAGAATAAAGAAAAATGAATAGAAAAAAATAAAAATAAAAGAAGTAAAAGAAGAGAAATAGAACGTGGGAAAAATAGAAAAGAAAGAAGAATAGAAATGAAAAAGAAAGAACAAAAACAGATAATAAGAATAAAGAAGAAGAAGAAGAAGAAGAAGAAGAAGAAGAACAACAACAACAACAACAACGACGACAACAAAAACAAAAACAACGAAGATGAACAAAGAAGAAGAAACAAAAAAGAAGCAGAAAAAAAATAACAACAAGAACAACAACAAACGAAGAAAAAGAATAATAATGAGAAGAATTTCTAAATTGATACGAACAGAATGTAAAGTATTCCAAAAAATACTCTGTACTGTCTTTATTACAGCCATTATTTCCACTAACAATCTATTCATAATGGCGATACTGTGCATGTCTTGGAAACTACGTCATATTTCTCAAATATACTAATTCCTATTCTTAAAGATATTTTAAAATCTGGACCATTGAAAAGTGTCGCCGTATTTTAATTTGGGTAAATGCTGGATTAGATTTCATTATCACCTCTCACCCTTACCTTTTAAGAGATGTGACCGTTTGATTGCCAAAGATGAAACGCAAAACATGTAATATATTTTTATCTGATGTCACTGTCAGAAATGATTTTTTATGAAAATCGTTCAAGACAAGGCATCAAGCCACTTGATGTAAGGAGCTTAAAAAAGAAAGAAAATTTCAAGATGGAAAACTAGCTAACGATATATGCTATGTGGGTATCTTCCAACGCAGAAAACGACAATTCTTCCACCGCTTTCAGAAACATCGCTCATGGAATGTGAGGACTTAAGGGCAAAATAAGGGACAGAAGAGTTTTGAGGTTGCCGAAAGTAAACCTCAGGTCAACTTTCTCATTTCTTAAGTTAAAATAATAATAAAACGTCATAAATTGAATAGTGTCGTGATTAAAGATTATCAGTATTACCCGGCCTCGAAGCTATGATCAAAGTATAGTATCTATTCTATTCTCAGTCAGTCAATAGATTCATCCACCCCATTAGAAAGGAGAATATAACACACGATATTGTCCTTATATAATTACCTCCCCACGAAGACAATGTTATACTGTTGGGTATTAAATTATCGATGAACAATATTTTGCTTGAGCAGGACTGAAACAATGACGTGGACATATCAACATGTCATTTTGAAGGGGATAACAAATACTCGTACATGACAGGGCTTCAAACTACGAGAGGAGACAATGTTCCATTGATGGAAATTTAGACAATGTTCTTTGGTGAAAAAGAAGATGAGTGTATATAATAACAACAGTTTATATAATAGACATAGTCTGTGAACATTTAAGAGTTAAAGAATATTTAACATAGCAGTAATAACCGAGACGATATCACATACCTGTTTCTTCAATATAACACAAAGTTATATTTCATATAGCACTTATTCACACACCGTGTCAACATTTCGGAGATTATAACATTTTGACTCCACATTTTGAATCTGGATTTCAGGTATACCACGGTGCCTTCTCCCTGGTTTCTCGTCCGACTTCTTCGACTGACTTTTAACTACCAACTAACGTGCGTGTATATATTGAACTAATTCTTTGTGATTACGTTATTTGCATGTCCACAGATAATCCTATCACTGACATATGTATTACACAGCTAGGTAGTATTTTTGTTAATGCTCATTCCGTTTTCTGACTTTATCGAAAATCCCTTATTATTGTTGTTTATAGAATCTAGTCAAGTTAAATTCCTAAAACGTCATTCAACCACATTTGTCCTTGAATTGCATTTTTCTCTTTAAAACAAATCTAATTCAATCTACGCGATAATAATAATAATAATAATAATAATAATAATAATAATAATAATAATAATAATAATAATTCTGATTTCGTTTATGAACGTCTGTCTGGAAAGGGATGGGATTCATTTCCAGAGGATTTCCCTTAATCCCGGCTTCAAACCAGGAGCTTCAAAGATCAAGGGTTTTCCTAAGGATGTTGGTGGGACCTATAATTGCAGAGGTTTGAAGGCCGCCTAAAACATCTGGGATTTGTTGTTTTTTCAATTGTCCTTCCATACGACTTGATACTACTCCTAGTGTACCAACTACGACCGGGATTATTTGTATTTTAACCCCGTGTATACGCCTTATCTCCAAGGCCAATGGAGCATAACTGCTCCACTTCTCATTCTCTTTCTCTCTCACATTCCTGTCCCAGGGTACTGAGAAGTCTACAATTTGCCAGTTTTTTGAGATCTTGTCACTGACGACCAAATCCGAACTATTATGTTCCAATTGCTTGGTCGTTATGACACTTTTGTCCCACGATACCTCTACCTTGCCATCCTCACTTGTTCTCACTTCATCAGGCACCTCCTCAAACCGTTTTCTAACACACTTCACCCCAACCCTCTTACACACCTCCCAATATATCCGATGTGTCTTTTGCGGTACTCTCTCTCTCTCTCTCTCTCTCTCTCTCTCTCTCTCTCTCTCTCTCTCTCTCTCTGGGCCAGTCCACTACACCCTGCGGCAAGGTGCGCAATTGACTCTGAGGTCTTACCACAAATCCGGCATTCTGCAGCAACTTCCTCTGCTAGAACCACTTTTTTGAACAATCGTGTTCCTAATGCCTGCTCTTGTGCTGCACAAACAAAAGCTTCAGTGTTCTTTGCCAGATACCCAGCTCTAAGCCATTGCCATGATCTTTCATCAGCAACTTCTGCTATATCCTAGAAGAACTTTCCATGCATTTTATTCCTAGCCAGTTCCTCTGCCCTTTCTCTATCCATACGTTTCACATAATCAGCCTTGGTCTCATATACCTCCACTTCATTGGCCACAGCCTTAAGCATCCACTCTTAACCACATGCTCCTTCAACGACATCTCCTCGGTTCTAACACAATCTTTTCACTTTCAATCCTCTCCCACCATCTTTCCTCTTTTGATACAGACTTGCTACGCTACTTCGAATGTGAAATATACCAAACATTGCTAAAACTTTTCTTGTTTTGATATCCATGGCATGCAAATACTTGTCAGACCATTCTAAAATTCCCGCACTGTATCTCAAAATACTCACTGCCCATGCATTTACTGCTTTCATTAGGTTTCCTCCATACAGTTTCGACTTTGCAATTAGTTTCACTCTTCTAATATACTCCTACCTGATTTTTTTATCATTTCTCTGTTCATGATGCCTACACCCTCCAGCACTCTGAAATACTTATATCCTATATCTTCTATTTCTTTCATGATTTCTCCACTTGGCAACACTATTCCATTCGAATGAACCTTTACTCCTCTTTTCATCACCAACACCGCACATTTACTAATCCCAAACTCCATCCCAATGTCTTCTGAGTATGTCCCCACAAGTTCTACCAGTCTCTCCATTTCCTTTTCATTTCCACTGAATATTTTCAAATCATCCACAAACAGTGGATGGTTGAGGCGTCTGTCACCAGATTCAAAATTATACCCCAGTTTTTCTCTCTTCAAAAGGATGCTCAGTGGCATCATTATCATTACAAAAAGAGGTGGCGATAACGAATCTCCTTGAAATATCCCACATTTAATGCCAACCTGTCCCATCTCCTCTCTGTTTGCTGTCAGCACCGTTTTCCATTGAGCCATACTTATCTCCAAAAGCCCTACCATATTCTCAGCAACCTTCATGTTTCACGTATCCATGAATAATAATAATAATAATAATAATAATAATAATAATAATAATAATAATAATAATAATCTTGCTCACATAATTCGGCAATGCTCCGGATGCTCTAATATGCAACAATATCAAGGGTGTAACATTACCATTGACGTCTCTTTATGGCGCTAGAAAAATACTCACACCTGAAAGGATACGATATCTCTACAAAGCCACCATTTGTCCATGCATAGAAAATTATTGCCAGATAAGGGACGATGCACATATACCACTAGTCTCTCTGTATTGAACAGGATTCACAAAAGAATTTCGTATCTAATAGATCCTGCAAGGTACAAATCTCAAACCATCCCCGCAGTATTGTATCCCTGTGCGCGTTTTACAAGTGCCTTAATAGAATGTGATCCAAAAAACTCATAGCACTGATATCTCTTGGACTAACCTGACAAGCAGCAATAATCCCACACCTTCAACGGTAGAGATACAACAATGATGCTTCCCTGATTATATCGACAGCCAAAAATATAAATGCAATGTGAACAAACATCTCGCTGCTCAACTCCTTACTTAGAGTGTCCCTGTGTTCATGGTTCCTAAGTCACAGTAGCCTCTTATGTCTCAGTGGAAATTTATCTTGTCTGGGGTGAATATGAGTAAAAAAAAAACAAAAAGGGGTCAGTTTTATATACATGTGGGTGGGATCTGAAAACAAACGTGATGCCAAAGAGAAAGGGGGGAGGAGAGATAGAGAGATAGTATCATCCAGATTTTCAGTGGAATGGCACATATTAATTATGGAATTCAAGGTAGGCTTATTACTAGTAATGAAATATAGGAATTGTAAACTCAAATAATATCCCTGCTCTTCTAAAAATAATCTATGTTCTCAAATAAACTACGCACCATAGATTTTAAAGCTGTGTCTAATTTTCTGATTTTCCAGGTTCAGTGATTTAATAAGTATGATTGGTGGACGAAGGGCGTAACATATACTGAATATAGGGGAACCTGGGGCAAAACGAGATACTTAAGGGAAAAAGAACTGTCGAGTCAAAGGTAGCATTGACATATAAACCATATTCTGTGTACTGAACATTCAAAGTATTGGAAAACAATGCCACAACAAAAAAAAGATGAGAAATTATTTTCAAAAGAAATACAGATGATTTATTCAGTTAACTGTATTGTCCCGTTTTGTCCCATGCTTGGGGCAAAACGAGACGGATCTTGGTCTGAATAGGTCAGTCTTCACAGAGCTCACAAATGAAGATTGGGGTCTTGTTGCATTCGTCCCATTTCCTACAGTCCCCTTGACAGGCTACCCAGCTTTCTGCACTCTAAGAGTACAGTTCGTCACAGATCAAAATAGATAAATTTTGAATACTTACCCCTTTTTGATACTGGGGCTGAATAAAACAATGGTAGACGTTGGCGGCAAGGCGTTACCACGTGATCTCTTGATCAGACTCCTCACGAAAGAGCTCTCTCTCTCTCTCTCTCTCTCTCTTTCTATCTATCTATCTATCTATCTCTGTTTCAGTTATCTGTGGTGTCTCGTTTTACCCCGCTATTTCATTTTGCTCCAGGTTCCCCTACCAATTAGTAAATTCGATAAGTTTATGCAAAACTTGTGTTTTTAACATTTCTGAAATAAACACATGTTAATACATGTGTCTATTTATGCTCAAAAGAGTGTTCTAATTGTATGACTTACTCGATTTATATTTCTGTTTTCTTTTTCTAAATATTAGGAGAGTAAGAATAGACAGTGAGACCGACCGCCGCAAGTTATGGCGTCGAAATCAGTCAGCCATTTTCTCATTTCTCTGGATCGGCGCAGCGAGACCCCTTGCTGAACAAATGCCTCCCTCCAAATGATCCCCGTGGGTTAGGACAATAAAAAATAAATTATTAATAGTTCCTGTCAAGACAATCTGAACCCTTGTTAATTGTGATTAACTCTGTTAGAAAGGGCCAACAAACATCAGCGAGGACATTCATAACAAGTAATGGCCAACCTATTTTCTGTTTCTTTCTCTGTGTCTCTTTCTTTTATCTGTATGCCTATGAATAAACTTCTCTCTCCCTTGTCTTTCCTTCTCTCTCTCTCTCTCTCTCTCTCTCTCTCTCTCTCTCTCTATCTCTATCTATCTATCTATCTATCTATCTATATCTTTATGTGTGTGTATGTGTGCGTATCTCTAGCTAGCTATATTTACATAATATTTTCTGTACTTATCCTCTTTTTCTTCCTCTCTCTTCCTCCCTCTCTCTCTCTCTCTCTCTCTCTCTCTCTCTCTATATATATATATATATATATATATATATATATATATATATATATATATATATATATATATATATATATATATATGCCCGGCGTTTTCCTGGAATCTTTTATCCCCTCTTTAAACCTTGCTATTGTAAACAAACAGAGACATTAATACGGATTTATCATAAATTTATGTATGCATAGATGTGTGTGCATCTTTAGCTATCCATATCTATATACATATTTTTGTATTTACCTTTATCTCTCTCTCTCTCTTTCTCTCTCTCTCTCTCTCCCTTTCTGAGAAATTCTTAATAAGTTCAGAGAGTCAGACTTCTAAATATTTTTAAGTAATTGTTAAAAAAGCACGAAGCTATTGTCAAAACTGTAAAAGATCTTGAAGACGTTTAAGTGAAATTTTACACTTTTGGGAAAAATAAAGAAAAAACGCCATATTTTATCTAATGATCCACGCATTCTTAGAATTCATAAGTGCCTCGTTTAGAGGATGATTTGTGGCATAAAACTGAGTCGAAGCAACCGCCAGAAATTTCGACCACAGCTTCTCAGCGGGACCTGGACCTGTAACAACACAGGTGTTACGAGTTGGTGTCTTTTTTAAATGCGCGCCACACATAATAATCTGTGGAGTTGCAATCAAGCAAGCTAGAGTCTAGATATTCGGATCAGTCGTTTTAGGATTTTTCTTGAGGGTGTGACACAAAGCCGAGTCTTGCTGTCTTATGGACTTCTCGCAATCATGTTCTCCTCCCTGTGCTTGACATGAGAGGACATCAGCTCCATATATTTATCTAAATTGACTCTGAGCCCCCTTTCAAAGATGTAGGACAACATTACGTGGCCTTCATTAGAAACTCATTAACAGGCCACTAAAGTGTGAGTGAACTAATGTTAATCACCTGCTTTTGTTTGACTCATTGTGCCACCACTTTAGACCGACTGGATATTTGACCTTGTTGATGAGTTGCTTGGTTTTCGAAAGTTATGCCTTAACAGCGAGCAGTTGTCTTGCGACTCTTGTACAAGGAGTAGGAAAAATTATCGCTCCACGCTTTCGTAATAATCGCTACTCCGATACTCTGGATCTTATTTCACCTTTTATTGCAGCTTCTCGACGAATTTCGTTGTGTGGATACAGTTTGAACGCCTGCTATGGCCCTTCCTGATAACCACTGATACTATAACTCATGACCTTCAAGGTATTCAAGAAGCACTGAGCTAATGCTAAGATTTTCGGAGTGAGTCATTATTATTCAGACCACATTCTCCCAATATCCCAGTGATTTCTACTTGTTCATCGCCTCCAGGTTTCAAACTCACCAATAATACACAGAAACAGCTATCCGTTGCACTTTTTTTTTTGATAACTTTAGAGGGTCATGATATTTTTCAATAGACACTTCCATTTATCTGATATATTGATCCCTATTCTCCATCTGTAATTTGAGTCCTAGTGATCCTAAATGATTTATATGATAAATATGTGCATCACAATTGGATTACCTATAAAATTTTTACCTAGAAAAGTTGCATTTTTATTTCTTAATCAAGCAAATACTTTGCACACCATCTACTGTTAAATATCTATTGTTTGGATCATTCTGTTCTTGGCTGCTATTCAATTCTCAGTGCAGGCGATACGAAGAATACAACTGCGAATTACTTTTATCCAGTCATGACTGACAGGACGAGAGCATTCTACATTCTGTGGATTAAACAAAGAGTTCCGTTCGAAATTCCGTGCAGATTATCGAGCTTGACAGTAAGATTTCCGAGTTCTACAGAAAGTTTCCAGTGTTCAACCATATACACCTGAAAAAGGTCGGGGGTTATATCGGTCGGAACGTTGTCCAAATAACATTCAAGATGAGAGCAGTAGTCCGAAGAATCCAAATAATACATATTATCAATCCTCATTTAAAACATTCAGAAACGTAATACGTTATTCAATGATTCAGAAGGTTCTGAAATAAAAGAATATGAATAATTATTACTTTATTTTTATGTATCAACTATCTGGACGCCCAGCGTTGCCTGGTCGTACAATACGCTTAAACATGATATTTTAATTTATGCAGATTGCGTATATGTATTATTATAGAATCAATCGTCTATTAAATATCATATAATACGAAGAATAATTTGCCCGGTGGACTAATTCGCAAGAAAATAAATTTAAAAAATAATAATGATAATGTCGTTCATCAAATTCCGTCTGTGTTTGTTTACAATATCACGTCAGCTGATATTTGTGTTTGACTATGAATTCTATGAAAAACTGACTTCTGATTGATATTTAGTTTTAAAATATGCAAACGAAGAACTGGTTTGGGGCGATTTTAAATGGTACCTTTTCTTTTATCGTAAATAGAACTCATTAATAAGAAAAATAAAATACAATGGCGAGGTACATCCGAGTTTAAGCAGGAGACCATTTGATCTGTAGTCGAATACTCTACCACTGAGCTATATCTCTAGATGATAATAGTTCTGTTTTTTTTCTGCTGTTGTTTTTTTTTTTTGTTGTTTTTTTTAAGAATAAATGATTTGCTGAGAATTGAATATTTCTTGATTTACTGAGAATTATCTCCCTTTTCTGGTCTAACGTAAAATATTTCCATAAAAATTATTTTTATCTATAAAAAAGAAAGACTGTTTTTAGGATTGAATTTTTTCGATTTTCGATATTTATCGAATGAATGTCTGTACAAAACATATCTAAGAACACTGCCAGACATAAATTATCTTCGTGTGAAATTTGCAAAAGACAGGCTCAGTCGTTTTGGAACCTATGAGGAATTCGCACACACACACACACACACACACACACACACACACAAAGTGACTCTTATATAATAGTAGAGATAGAAATAGAGATACAGATTATCCAGAAGCCAGATTTGTTTGCTTTCCTTCTTTTTTTTCTATCATTCTTCCTTAAAAATTAACAATTAGATCATACAAAACTTCAACCCCTTTCGCCCGTGATGCTCCTACCTCTTATAATATTATAGACAAACCATTGCATCTCACCCCATCCTCCCTCGCCTTTCTATAGACTCTCCCCCTGTTCCGCGTCGTACAGAGACTGATGCTCCTTGAATTGTTATTTTTGTTATTCGAGCCGACAATCTGACAAAGGATGACGGTCAGAGGTCGCGTGTTCAAGCCCACAATGAGAGCGCACTGGCACGGTGCAGGTGCTTCGTAGAGATGTCGTTCCCTTGGGGTAGGGAGCATAATGAGCATCGTTTTAAGTGATCTGTGAGTTGCGGCGGAGAGTGGGGCGAATACTGAAGAGAAAGAAAGAAAGAAAGAAAGAAAGGAAAATGAAAGAAAGGAACGATGAAAAGAGATATCATTTTCGAGCAAAAATCTATCTATCTGTCTGTCTGTCTGTCTGTCTCTACATATATATGTGTCTATGTGCGTGTGTGTGTCGTTTTGCTCTTTCTCTCGCACATAGTTTCTCAAATTTTTATTTCTCTCTCCCTTCTTCTCTCTTTCTGTATCCCTCACTTATCCCCCCTATTCTCCTAGCTCTTCAACATCTCCCAATCTACGCCCGTTTGGCCTTTTCGTTTGCTTAATTAAACACTACTTCTAATGGAGGCAGAAGTAATCAAGAAGCGAAAGAAAGAAAAAAAAGACGGTAAAAGGTGAAACATGCGGTCTTTCTACTTCTCTTTCGTACAATCTTCGTTTCCTTCCTTTCCTTTTCTTTCTTTTTTTTTTTCGCTTTTAGACAACATTTTTCTGTCGTTTCATTTTCTTCTATTTTTCTCTTCTTTGCTTCTTTGATTTTTCATCTTTCTTAATCATTACGTAGATTTTTTCTCAATACATATATTTATATTTATTTACTTATGTTGATATTTTATCATTATTATTATTATTATTATTATTATTATTATTATTACTATTACTATTACTATTATTATTATTATTATTATTATTATTATTATTATTATAATAAATAGTAACCACAGTAGTATTAGCAGTCGTAGTCGTAGTTACCTCCCTTTCCCGCTATATTTCTTTATGTTTAATGTTGTCTATTTTTTTTTTTATTTTTTTTTTTTTTGCTCTTTTGTTTTGTTACTTGTTTTTTTTTTATAACATATTATTATTATTACTCACAGGGAGTTTTCACACAGACCATCATCAAAACATTCTCTTTGGGAACAACCTGTGGTGTTCCCTGGAGTCTGAGTGACAACAAGTCTCCCCAGATTTCTAGTGCACTTCCCTTAGTAACTTTTGCAAATTAGTTTGCGTTTTCCCAATAGCTGTTTACTATTGATTTCTCATTGATAGCGACCATTGGTCTTCACTGGAATTTGGGTGACAGTAAGCCTCCCCACGAGACCAGTCCTCTTCGTACCCATCCAGTGGATAGCTGGTTAGTATTTTCTCTCCTCCGTCTTTTCATAATCGTTGACCATCTTCGATTATTTGGGGTGGCGTCAGTTTATGGTGGCACTACAATTTTTTTTGGGAGGGGGGGGGCATGGGACAGGAGGGGGAAGTAACTTACAATTTTACAGCTTTTAATAATTCATACGTTTTCATTATTGTTATACTTTGTATCTTCTCAATCATCCCTCTTATTTCAATCTCTCTCATTCTTTTTTCAAAGTTTTTTGGGGGTTGTTCCTCGTGTTCCTACTGCCATTGGTGTTATCTTGACTTTCTTCATCGTCCATATTCTTATGAGCTCTCTGGCCAGCTCCATGTATTTGCTCCACTTCTCTGCCTCCTTGATCTTCACTCTCTGGTCTGCTGGTACAGCAAAATCTACAACCTGGCAGCACTTTCCTTGTTAACTATTATGACATCCCGTATTCTTGTTTTAATGGATTTATGTTTGTATATTCATGTCCCATAGAATTCTGTGACTTTCGTTTTCTCGCAATGTGTCCGTTTTCCTGGAGTACTGCCTTCATCACTTGATCGTATCTCTTTTTATATTCTTTTTTGGGACTAGTTTGTTGCATTCGCTTATTATGTGGTTTATTGTTTCATTTCTTTACCCACAGGGTCTGCATTTACTGTTTTCTTGTGTCTTGTCGATCCTTGCTTTTATGTGGTTGGTTCTAATCGCATTATCTTGTGCGGCTGTTATAATTTCTCGAATTATTATTATTATTATTATTATTATTATTATTATTATTATTAGTAGTAGTAGTAGTAGTAGTAGTAGTAGTAGTAGTAGTAGAAGGCCGCCCGGCGTTGCCTGGTCGTAAAATACGCATAAATATTATATTTTACTTAATGCAAAATTCTTATTTATTATAAACAGAAATACCGTAGGCATTAAGCGTAACGTAAAATTCCTTAATGAATTAAATAAAACGGAAAGAAACTTAGACATGCGAGTATTATATTTTTTCAGAACAGTTCACTTCTTGGGAGCTGTAATCGAAACCAAAACATTAAGATAGTGAGTCAAGTACGATAACAATTAGGTTAGCTTGATACGATCATTAAAAAGTTCTTCAAACTTACTTATTCTTAACATAAGTAAAAATGAACATACCACGTGAACGATTCATGCATGCGCATTCGTGAAACAGTTAACAAACAGATAAAAATCCAACCCTTATTTCAAGTTTGCAGGTTAAGAGTTCGTTGAGTATATAGGTTGAGAAGTGTCCTTACACACACATTCTCACTTTTATAGATACATAAATTATTATTATTATTATTATTATTATTATTATTATTATTATTATTATTATTATTATTATTATTATTATTTACTCATTAGAAGTAGTCACACAGGCCATCATCAAAGATTTCTGTTTGAGAACAACTTGTTGCATTCTCTGAAGTCTGAGTGACAACAAGTCTCCCGAGATTTTCAGTACTTTCCATCTCTTTCGATAACTATTGCAGATGGATTTGCGTTATCGTAGAAGAGCTTACCATTAATTTCTCGTTGGCGGTGACCATTGGTCTTCACTGGAATTTGGGTGGCAACAAGCCTCCCCAAATATCCCAGTCCTCTTTGCACTCGTCCAGTGGAGGTTTGGCTAGTGCTTTTTCGCTTCGGTCTTTCCATCCTCCTTGACTCTCCTTGACTCTCCTCGCATGTGTGTGGTGTCAGTTTTTTTATGACACACACACACAACAAAAAACATATTATTATTATATTGTTATTATCATTTATTGTTGTTGTTCTTGCATCGTATGTTTGTGTTCGTGCTCATGTGTCCATATATATATATAAAGTCGAGTATATGTTTATATATTTGCATGTAAAGGATTAGCTCCTAAACCAGTTAATCAATCATAATAAATTTTAAAACACAGCTGCTAGGAGTGAGAATAAGTAAACTGAGTTATATTTAGCTTAGTTTAGTTTTATGCAAAGATGATAAAAAGAAGTATAAAACCCTTCTTGAAAATTCAGATACCTCCGATTTTGTTAAATTTTAATAATTAGACATCAATTAATAAATATTCCTCAATTTTCAGTTTATTTTAAGTATAAAAAGAATTTCTAGAAAAATAATATTAGCACAATCTATTTTAAAATTTAAATATTCGAGATTTGTATTAAATTTGATCCACAATCGTGAGACGCAAATTAAGCATAATTCCTCAAGCATTTTTTTTCTTATTATGATTTCTTAATCTTAAGCTTTAAATTTTATACAGTGATGAATGAATTTTGATCAAAATTAGAATAATGACTCTAAACACAAGTTTTAGTATCATTATATTTTAATTTCGATTTTCGTAAAGGGACATAAAAATGATTCAAAACTGTTCTGTTCAGGAAATTAAATTTATCTGTTACGGGACGGGTATTCTAGTTTACATATCAATATAACTGTCTCTTTGTCTCTGTCTGTCAGTCTCCACATCTCTCTTTCTCTCCCTCTTTCTCTCTCTCTCTCTCTCTCTCACTCTATCTCTCTCAATATATATATATATATATATATATATATATATATATATATATATATACTAGCAAAAGTACCCGTCGTTGACTGGGTTCAAAAACAGCCTACAGAAAATGGACTCTGATTTATGAAAGTATGATAGGTTATGAAAAGGAAGGGTTGTAAAGGGATAGCTTCGAATTTGGGAGTATCAAAACCAAAGAATAATATGATGAAAGTAAAAATAAAATAGATACACCCCATAATTTATTATACCATACCTGTTCACACTGAAACACTTATCACAATATTCTGTGGATCTATATTAAAAAACCTTGTTAAATTTTGTGACATATTTCCATTCTATGGAGGGCAGGCACGAACGAAGACCCCATAATTTTATTATACCATATTTCTTCAAACTGAAACATAATTATCAATGTATACTTACGCAGATAGATATGAAAAGTATTTATTAAAGTTTGTGCCATTCTATGGAGACCAGGCGCGAATGCAGACCCCACAATTTTATTATACCATCCCTATTTAAGTTAAAACATACTTATCAAAGTATTATTATGTACATCTATATCAAAAACACTTGTAAACGTTTTTTTTTTTTTTTAATTTTTAAATTTTTTATTTCCATATTTTGTGGACCAGGCGCGTACGCAGACCCACAATTTTAATGACTCATCATTATGCCAGATCAAACATACCCATTCCTGTGTCTCGATACATCTTCTATCATTATATGTGATCAGTTTTCTATAATTGTTAACTATATAGGAGCCTATTCGTGACCACACACACACACAGACGTTCAGCTTTATATTATAGATATATATAAACTAGTAAGTTACATTCCAATTACAATGCCTTTATATATTTTTTTTAAAAAAAGCTCCTTCTTAACAGACCGTTTCGTCGTCACTTAGACAACCAAAATACAGTTGTATATCTTCGACGACTTGTCAGAAGGACGCAGCATTACATTCTACGAGTAGAGCTCATAGAAAGTCTAAAATATATAACTGTATTTTAGTTATTTAGATGACAAAAATGGCCCCTTAAGAATTGGATCTTTTCTTTAAATCAATAAATACATCATGACTGTAATATATATATATATATATATATATATATATATATATATATATATATATATATATACATGCTAGCAATTCAGCCCGGCTTTGCTCTGTCCCTATGTACTGTTCATAAGTTTGTGTATATATATATATTTAAAAGTTTAAAAGTTTAACTCATGTCCAGGTAACCTACATCTAAAATTTCAAGTGTTTGGACACAAAATTGGCGGAGGAGTTTGGTAGAGTCTGCAAAGGTCACCTCTTTTTACTTTGACGTCTTCACGGCCAAATTTTTAAACCAAAAACTTATTAAAAAGCTTGCTGCATGTCTGAATACCCTTTATATAAAATTTCAAATGTTTAGACCCAAAATTGGTTGTAAGTTTGCTAGAGACCGCAAAGGTCAAATCTTTTGAACTTTGACCCCTTGGCAACCAAATTTTAGACCTAAAACAGATTAAAACCTTGCTCTACGTCTAAATACACTTTATGTAAATTTTCAAATGTTTGGATCCAAAATTGGCTGAGTAATTTAGTAGAGACTGAAGAAGTCAATTTTCTTTAACTTTCACCCCAATTTAAACCCGCTAACATTTATTGTTTTGGGGTTCAATCGAATTAAAAAGTTTAATCCATGTCCAAGTAACCTACATCTAAAATTTCAAGTGTTTAGACCCTAAATTGGCGGAGGAATTTGGTAGAATTTTCGAAGGTCAAATCGTTGAACTTTGACCCCTTGACAGCCAAATTTCTGGCTGAAAACCGATTAAAAAGATTTTTCCTAAATCTCAATACTCCTTATGTTAAATCTCGAGTCTGTAGACTGAAAATTGACAGAGTAGTTTGGTAGGAGAAGATAAACAGACAGACACATACACACAGACAAATTCACTTTTATATATATATATATATATATATATATATATATATATATATATATATATATATATATATATATATATATATATTAGATTTTATGCTTCAAGTTCTTTATATATTCAAATATTTATCCATGATGTTTGGTTTGGTTAAAGACAGAGAAGAGAGAGATAGAAAAGAGAGAGAAAGAAACAAGCATAACAGCAGAAATAGACTATCACTCTTTTTCTTATCTCTTCTACACTCTCCCAACTTTTATTAGCACAACGAACTCTAAACGACACCCCCCTCTCCAACCAGACCTTACAATAATCACTGAACTTTTCCTCGGAGCAGTGAATCGTCGGTGATGTAATTGCTGTCAACATTATGGGAATTAACATGAACGGATGATCAGAGAATAAACTGTGGGCGGGGAAAATCGGGTAAGAGGTTGAATTGTGATTTAATTGCTAGAAAGGAAGAGAAAGAGAAATAGGCAGTGGTTTAAAAATAAAAAATAGCAAAGAAATAACAAGTAAAGAGAAAGCTTGAGTAGAAACATTGAGAAATTGGGGCGGGGTTGAAGAGATAGGTTAGTATTACTAGTTTTACAAAAACAAGAGAAAGCGAAATAGATTACCGGTATGATGATCCTCTGTCTTTCTGTTTCCTAACGTTTTGTTTCAAACTTGTCTTTTCTCTTTCTAAAGAAATGCTCAAATACAGATAAAAATTGAAGATACGTATAAGAATTGTCTACAACTACGTTCGATAGAATAAGAATACAAGAAAGACAAATACACGTATTAGAAGTATTAATAGCGATTGTTACCCCAATGAGAAACGCTTCCCTCGTGATTTACGTAACTAACCACATCTTGATTTAAATAAAAGCAATTGTTGTAATGTATAGCCGAGTGTTGACCATGTGACGCACAATTAAAAGTGTTTATAAATTATTCTGTGTAGGTCGCTGTACGTGTTAAAATTAATAAATACACAAATATTTATATTTTAACCCAATAAAAGCACATACGCTTAATAAAAAAAAAGGGCGTGTGCTTTCGCAAGCCCCTGATATTATAAAAATGATAGAACTATTAAATTTAAACAGTGTGATTTTCAACCACTTGCTTGGTGTTCTAATCTTCATCTACACGAACTAGTTTGAGCTCAGCACAACGCTCTCCTACACCTCAATGCTTCACCAACTCAAAGAACATTTAAGTTTCCATTTCTTCCAATTTCTTTTTTATTACTCCTTATGCTGAACGCTTCTGAGTATCATTGAGCTTTACATGCACACTTTCACTGTCACACGTACGTCCAACTATAGCCAGTCACACTTACGTTTTGCTATAGACACATATCCACATTCACCGCATCAATAACCAACAAATTTTGTCATTACAAGAAATTTAGCATAGGACATTTTTTTCCTACTTGCTCCCAAGTTTGTGTTTATTGTACGTTTTAATTTGCTTTTAGAAAATGTATTGTTTACACATGATTTTCTATCCCTCTATTTTTATTGCATTCACATAACATTTAGAATAAGTTATCTCTATTATGCTATACACTCTTATAGACAGCTCCCCTTATTTGAACTACACACACACACACACACACACACACACACACACACACACACACACATACACACACACACAACCGCTCATTTACTCAAAAGAGAATTTCCAAACTACACACCAATGTTACGGTTACAGGATACTGAAGACGATAGCGAACTAATGAAATAGAAGAAATAAGCTGAAGAAAATAAGGAAGAAAAAATATTCAGATTGTAATGTAAAACGCTTTTGAATGTCTGCAAAGACATTTACGAATTAATACGCGGATAATAGAAAAAATATACAAAAAGACGCATGCATAATAACACGTGCTTTTATATACGTTTTTAACTTTAGTTATATTTTTCTGTAAGATTTTAGTTGACCTCAATTCTGTCTGAAGAAACAATGGATACCTAGGGTGCGTGAGTTATGAGATTGTAAGGGTTTATCAATCGTTCTTCTGCCAGTCCAGCTTTGTGTTATTTCATAGCCTTTCTTCTCCTAGATTAGTTGCCATGCTAAGGTTGAATATTTATATCCAACTCATCTTTGAACCCATTGATGTAGAGGGTGAATTCATACCTTTTCCCAAAGTATTAGAGAAGATAATGCTTATAGTTGCAGCGAAACTTCGAATCCCGAAGTAACACTGTTGGTTCGTCTAGTCATTATGAGGAATTGGTAATGTAATAGTTGTTCGTTTTAGTATGAGTTTTTCGGCCGATAAATTCGCTTTGGGGGAAATTATCGTTTATGTATGGCCTCTGATCGTAACAGCGTTATATATATATATATATATATATATATATATATATATATATATATATATATATATATATATATATATATATATATATATATCATGTAAAGTGAGTTCGAAAAGTCAGTGAAATATTTCAAAATAAAAAGATAGCATCTCAAATATTTCTGCTCGCGATAATCCCACACAGTCTCTCTCTCTCTCTCTCTCTCTCTCTATATATATATATATATATATATATATATATATATATATATATATATATATATATATATATATATATATATATATATATACAGAAAGAGAGAGAGAAAGAGACTGTGTGGGATTATGGCGATCAGAAAAATTTGTGATTCTATCTTTTTATTTTTAAGTATTTCACTGACTTTTCAGACTCACTTTACATGATATATGCGTGTGCATGTGTGTGTATTTCATTAAATAAAATAGACGATTTTGTCTATTGATTCTATTTCCGATCCTTTCCTTCCGAATAACAGTATTCACTTCTGGTATGAACTGACTGATATAATCACCATATTTATCCCAAGTCCGAGTACTTTCCGATCCTTATGAATTCATCGTTAGGGACAGATTAATCTAACTGGTTTTGAATAATTTATATGTTTGTTTGTTTTTTTGGGTTTTTTTTTTTTTTTTTATTTCATTAATAATTATTTTATATTTTCGTTGGTTAAGTTCATGCCAGAAGTGAAGACTCTCATTCGAAGTTGAAAATGATTGGAAATAGAATTAATACACACAAAAAAAAAACGTTTATGCCCGGCTTTAAAATACGCTTTAATATGATATTTTAATTTATGCAGATTTCATATTTATTATTATAGATCCAATATTCTGTTAATTATTATATTGCACTGAATATATAGTAGTGATTTCAAAAGTTAAAAAAAAAAAAACATAGTACTTGGGGGAAATCAGCTAGAATCGAAACCAAACATTTAGCTTTCTAGCTTTATTTGTTACCATTTGAGCCACCAACGGATGGATATCAAAACTCTGAAAATAAACCGATATAAACGTAGAAATATATAGTTGCGCATGTTCAGAGAAGAACTTTAAGTCGACGTACGCCTGTCAAGTTCCAATTTTATCAGTTTTTACTTCTTAGCAGCATTTTCTTTTTATAGAATTTGTTCCACAGGTCCGAATTCCCTATACATCAAACGCCAAATTTGTAGGCCAAAAAAATTGACATATTAGTTTGGTAGAGACCGTTTCTCTCACAACCAGACAACCAGATAGACAACCAGATAAGGTTACTTATATATATATATATATATATATATATATATATATGTGTGTGTGTGTGTGTGTGTGTGTGTGTGTGTGTGTGTGTGTGTGTGCGTGTGTGTACCTATCTTACCTTCTCAGTTTTTCTCCCTTCTACTCTGAAGGTCGAGTCAAATCGCTTTACTACTTGTGATGCTACCCCCTTTTGTTTATAATGGACTACTCCTATCTTTTTTTTTATTTCCATTGTTGTTAAACAGACATAAAGAATGGCTGAAGTGAGAACGATACACACGAGTACAAAATACGAGGAAGAATCAAACAATATAAAGATGAGAGTGAATCAATATAAGCAGATGAGAGTGATCAGAAACTTAATAAAAGATGTGTCACTATGCGTTAACTGCAAATTAAGGCTGATTATAACAATTGAAACTGAATTTTCTGTTATCGATGTATCATATTTTTGTGTTGCAAATTTATAGAATTCTCAGTCTTACTACTAAGATCGTATTATGTATTTATCACTTCATTCGGTATTAAGACAATAGCAATACATGTCGCTCATAAAGTACAATTAATTAGACCCTTAATACAAAGTATTTCTTTCTCAGTTGTAATTATAGGACAAATAATTATATTTTTTTGATCCATACGGAATCGTTTCCATTCAATTTATTATCCATAGTCGTGCATTACTCCTCACAAAAACCACATTACTTCAATAAGTATATAGTTATATATGAAAAAGCAATACCAATAATTAGTATAATATCTATACTCCTATAAATTTGTTGGTTTTGTTTTGTGTGTGTTTGTATTGATATTCATATTACCAGGGCCGCTGCGAGGAGGGTGGGCTCCCTCTACCGTGCTAGAAAACTACTAACACCCGAAAGTATCCTGTACCTCTATAAGGCCACCATCCGCCCATGTATGGAGTATTGCTGTCATATTTGGGCTGGTGCATCGGCTACTAGTCTCTCGCTCCTTGACAGGGTTCAAAAGAGAGTCGCAAATCTGATAGGCCCTAAACTGGCATCTAAGCTTCAGCCTCTGTCCTATCGACGAAACGTTGCATCCCTCTGCCTGTTCTACAAGTATTTTAATGGTGAATGTTCTGATGAACTGCAAGCACTTGTGCCCCCACGACGTGAACACCCTCGACAGACCCGACTAGCTGCAAAATCCCACCCTCACACTGTAGAGATCCCTAGATGTAAAAGATCTTTCTACTCCAGTAGTTTCTTCCCCAGAACTGCTAGACTTTGGAATTCCATTCCAGGTCACTGCTTCCCCAACTGTACTGACATGCATAAGTTCAAGTGCAACGTAAACCGACATCTTGCTGGCCAAATCCCTACATAGTACCCCAGTGGATGTTTCCCCTGATAGTAGCCCCCTACACCAAAGTGGCAATGTGCCTTGTTTGGGGTGAAAATGTAATAATAAAAAAAAAAATTTTTTAAACCTTCTTTTTTTTACTTATTTAAAAAAAAAAAAAGGATACAATTTTGTTGCATTCATCTGCAAAAGATCTAGCTAATATAGGTATTCTTTTAAACATTCATTTTAATTAATTCTCTATTAGTTTTTTTTTAGGTTTTCTTATGGAATGATCATCTTTAGTTAACTATTACGTGTAATTATATTAATGCAGATATTCTACATAATTTATACTTGCGTAATATTTGCGTAAACACAAACCTCTTTCTATATATATTCATTTATTATTTATATATATTTGTTCAAAAAATTTTGCCTACCAAACTCCTCAGTCAGTTTTTGGTCCAGAGACATGAAGCTTAATATATAGGGTATTCGAATCCATGCGCACTTTCTATTTGGATTTTAGCCGGGGAAAATCGGTGCAAAAGTGTGAAAGCTAAAATAATGGAATTTGTCAGGTGAAGGTCGAACGACGGCAGTACGAATATGCATGCATAACGTAATAGCTATTTGTTCATGCTTTAATTTTTAGTCTTGCAGCAAACGTGTATTCATAGCTCAGGCATTAACGTCAAAGAAAAAAGTAAATGGTATTATAAACGTTTTGGTTTCGATTCTCGGTGGTGGTGCACGAGTCATTTTTTTATCACTTTTTTAAATCATTACTATATATTGGTTCAATATAATATAATATAATAATAAATACGAAATCTGCATTAATCAAAATATCATATTTAAGCGTATTTTATGACGGATCAATGCCGGGCGGCCTCATGGCGTCAATTCTAGCAAACTTTTCATGTAGAAATGAAGTCGAAAAGTATTTTATATGAATTTATTTGTATATTTTAACTACAAAGAAAGAAGGTGAAGGCACTTATTAGTAGTATATTGGAGGCATCCGCAATTATATGTAATACTTGTAGTAGCGCTTTATAGGCGTCTTGTTTTGTTTTATGTTTTTTTTTGTTGTTGTTTTTGTTTATTTTTTATCACTTAAATAATTTCTCTTCTAGAGGGGAATTAGAAAAATGGTTTTAGTAATGTTCTTGAGATCTCCCTACAGAAGTGTTAAATATCCTAGATAGAGCCACATATTTGTGTTTGTAAGCACGTTATCACCTTTCACGTACATTTAGGTTTTACGTATCACCTTTCAAATACAGTGTATTACGTTATTACCTGTATATTAGTGTATTAAGTTATTACTTTTTACACACATTTATGATCATACATACGTTATCCCCTTTCACATATGTATATTAGTACGTACGTTATCACCTTGTCACAAATTTATGTTCGTGCGTACGTTATCACATTTCATATACATTAATGTTTGTACATATGTTATCACATTTCATACATTTATGTTCGTACGTACGTTATCACATTTCATACATTTATGTTCGTACGTACGTTATCACATTTCATACATTTATGTTCGTGCGTACGTTATCACATTTCACATACATTAATGTTTGTACATATGTTATCACATTTCACATACATTAATGTTTGTACATATGTTATCACATTTCATATACATTAATGTTTGTACATATGTTATCACATTTCACATACATTAATGTTTGTACATATGTTATCACATTTCACATACATTAATGATTGTACATATGTTATCACATTTCACATACATTAATGCTTGTACATATGTTATCACATTTCACATACATTAATGTTTGTACATATGTTATCACATTTCACATACATTAATGTTTGTACATATGTTATCACATTTCACATACATTAATGTTTGTACATATGTTATCACATTTCATACATTTATGTTCGTACGTACGTTATCGCCGTTAACGCATATGCACGTTATCACTTTTCACACACATTTGTGTTTGTACACCTTATCACCTTTTACACACACTTATTTTGGGACGAACGTTTTCATCTATCGCATACATTTCTGATTATACGTACGTTATCACGAATCACACATATTTCTGTTCGTACCTACGTTATCACTTTTCATATGCGCATTTTGTTTGTACGTAGGTCATTATCTTTCTCACATATTTATTTTGGAACGTACATTATCGCCTACCACATACATTTCTGATCATACGTACGTTATCACCTTTGCACACATATTTATGTTCGTATATACGTTATCACCTTTCACACATATATATTTGTACGTACGTTATCACCTTCCATACACAGTTATGTTTGTACATAGGCTATCACCTTTCACACAGATTTGTGCTTGTATTAATTTGCATATTCCTTAAAACAAGAACTGTTATTAATTCACTGTTCGCCTTTTCTGTTTTCTTATTGGATGATTAGTTTCGTTTCACTATTACGCACGGTTCGATTTGTGCATAATTGCGTAACATTGTGCATAATTGCGTAACATTGTGCATAATTGCGTAACATTTGGAATTGCCTTTAGATTAAACCTCTACCTCTATCTCGGAACGGTCTCCACTAAATTACTTTGTCAATTTTTGTCCACATCATTAAAACTTTATATATAAGATATTCAAACCTGTGGAACAAAATCGATTTGATGGCCGCCAGATTGTCTGAAGAAAAGCTAAATCAGAAACACTATGAAACCATACTCAGACCTAGATAAGCTTTATCACTGATATTGAGCACTATCACTTAATGAATATCGCAAAAAATAAAACTGTATTGATACATATATATATATATATATAACTTTAATTAAGTTCAAATATATTGATAATATGAAATATAACTCAATATTCTTTTAAAAGTGTTCTATGCATGTGCAGTGATTCTTTAAATAAACATAATTTATATACATATATATATATAAGGCATTTCGTCTGTGTGTATCAGTTCGTTCCCTATGCACTTCAAAACGGTTCAGCCGATTTTCCGAAATTTTATACAGATGTACTTTATCTGCATATGGGGTGTTCTTAAATAGGTTTTGTGTCGAAATACATCTGCTAATTATCGAAAATCGATAATCGAATAAATCCGATTAAAAAGAAACAATCCGATTTTGATCAAAGTTAAAGTTTTTATACAGCCTAAGATTGCAAGTGCATTTGAAAAGGTTTATCAACACACAAGCGAACGGACCTTACGGACGGACCTGACGTATAAAATCAGCAGGAGGTCCTTTAATAAGATATGGCCGTGATCAGAATGAATGTTTCTGTTTAGAGTACAAGTGAACCGTGATACATAATTTTTACATTTTAAACTTTGATTCAAATCATTATAAAAATATTTTCATAAAATCAGCACTAGATTCTTTACAATGTATTGTAAACTTCGAGAAGACATGCGAACTTCTCCCTGGTGGTATCCCGAATAGAGCAGGCAATGACTCGATTTGATTGATGACTGGACGATTTAACTGCTTTCGCTGACAACCAAAGTATTGAAAGTGTGGAACAAGAGTTGATTTTCATTCAAACCTGGGCAATATATAAGGCACTTTCTCTCTGTGTGAGTTCATTCTCTATCGAATTCAAAATGGCTTATCCGATTTTTGAAATTTCACACAAGAGGAGTGTTCTTAGAACGGTTTTGTATCGGAATGCCTTCGATAAGTATCGAAACTCGATAATTAAAAAAATAATCGGATTAAAGAACGAACAGTCCAATTTTGACCAAAGTTAACACTCCTATGTAGTCTAACATCACAGATGCATTTGTGAAGTTTTATCACCGCACAAGCAGAAGAGACCAGCGTATAAACTCAATAGTAGGTTCTTGGATAAAACAGGCGTGTCAAAATAAATATTTCTGTTTAGAGCACAATTAAACCATGATACTTGATTTTTGCCTTTTAAACTTTTATTCGAGTTATTATATAAAATAACTATCAAGGAGACCTGATGTTGTCCTGTATTGAATAAGGATAAACAAATGTTCCATCCTCCCATACTTTTATTGTCATCGAAATCGGTGAAATCGCATTTTTTTAATTAAATCGATTGATTGCATGCTATAGTTATGGACCCCCTCTCAGTGTACCGGGGGTGGGAAAACTTCACATTCCTCCCCGTAGTGACTTTGCACTGTAGGGAATTTACTGTTGATTTTATAAATTATCTTTAAATAATGTCTTAACATAAAGTTTAAAATGCAAAAGTATCAATTGTGCTCTAAACAGAAACATTTATTTCAAACGCGCCCCTGTCTTATCAAAGAAACAACTGTTAATTTTATAGAAATTATTTTTACATAATCACTTGACTTAAAGTAAAATGTACAAAAGTCAAGTATCATGGTTCAATTGTGCTCTAAAAAGAAACATTCATTTCGAATGAGGCCTTGTTTTATAAAAGCATCTACAATTGATTTTATAGATTCTGCCTTTTTGTTTGTGCAGTGATAAAACTTCTCAAATGCACTTGCGATGTTAGGTGATATAAAAGTATTAGCTTTGGTCACAATGGGACATTCTTCCTCGATCGGATTTTTTCGATTATCGATTTTCGATACTTGCCAGGCGCCTCCCAATACAAAACTTACGTAAGAACACTTCCACATACATCAAGTACATTCGTGCGAAATTTTTAAAATATTGACCCATCCATATGGAATGAACTCACACGAACACTAAGTTTCTTTTAGATAGATAGATAGATAGATAGATAGATAGATAGATAGATAGATTGCAACGTCATATCAGACGAATGCCACCCCCTCAGTCACTGAAAGTCCATGTGCCGAAGATGATTTTCAGTCCTCCCATCGACTTGCAACCCATCGTGCGCTTTCATGTGATTAACAAGACCTGCCTTGGACAACAGAGTCCGATCACACACCTCACAGATCCAAAAATCTCCATGATTGGGCAGCAAAGTTTTGTGTTTCCTATATGCTCTCTTCAGCTTCGCTCAGTCTATCTTGGTTGCTTCAAAGTGTTCTGCGCCCCTGTATATCAGTGCCCTCCACTGCTTGCGATATATGCAAGGGACTCCCAACTGTCAACAGGAACATGAAAGTTCACCAAACTCTTTTTGATGCTATCACAAAAACGTTTTTTGGGGGCTTGTGCTGAGGTTTTTTGTCAAGAAGGAGCTCACCATAAAACAACTGTTTTGAGAGTCGATAGTCATCAAGCCGGACAAGATGACCCGCCCAACTCAACTGGTTCTTAATAACAATGGTAGTAATACTGGTTGTTTTGACTTTATTTAAGACATATGTATCAGGGACAAAACAATCTCACTTTAAACCAAGAATTTGTCTAAGGCAGTGTTGATGAAACCTCTCAAGCAGTTCTACCGGTGACAGGTACGAGGTCCATGTTTCAGAGGCATAGAGTAGGGATGGCACTACAAATGTTTGATATACTTACATTATAGCTGTCAGAGTTAGATCACCATCAGAATAGACTCTATCTTGTAACCAACGAAATGAGTCTGATGCCGCGCTGATTCAAGATTGCCATCATTTGATAAGGTAAAGGTACTACCAAGATAGGCAAAAAAATTTACGACTTCAAAGCGCTTTCCATAGACGAAGAGATAGATATATAGATATATATATATATATATAGATAGATAGATAGATAGATAGATAAATAGATAGATAGATAGATACATACATACATACATACATACATTTTATAAAATCAACAGTAGGTACTCTACAGTGCAATGTAGACAACAATGTGTTGTGGACTAAGTCACTACGAGGAGGCATGTGGAACTTCCTCCTGGTACAGCACGGTGAATCCCTGATAGAACAAGTAGTTAATCGATTTGATTAAAAGATGTGAGATTTCACAGATTTCAATGTCAATAAAGTGTTGGACATTCGTTGACCCTTATTCAATTCTGGGCATCGTCGTCTCCATGCTATTATACATATACATAAGATAGAGTGGTGTAATTTGATTAAGCATTGTGTATAAGTGAATGTTATTGATGCGTGACAAATAGTAAAAAGTAAATAAATGAAATCTGCTAATATTTTATATAAGGTTGTAGTTTCCCATTTTGTAATCAATCGGGATAGTTTATTAGAAAAAGACTGATATAACAATTTGTTATGGAGCTGTCTTGTCTAAAAAAAAATATCTTTGATAATTCCATCTATTTTGATATTTAGTTATGATCAATATTTAATTCTTAGACAGAATAGAGTAAGGCGGTCAATCTTTCTTTACTTATAATACACAATCAGAGATTATTTCAATATTTACTCGTTAAAATCACATGACTACACATTTCCTTAATACATCTTTCAGATTTTTTTACATTAACAGATATGAGCTATTGATGCTTTTACTTCAAACAAGCATCGAATATTTAACAGTCGTGATTTTTTTTTATTTAATTAAATTTATGACAATAAAATGCACACATGCAACACTCATTAAATTAAAACCAATAGATTAAAAGTGAATAGTAACATTTAATTCTACTAAGTTTTTTTTATCCTTTAACAACTACAAAAAAGAAAATTTTCGACCACCGGTTGCTATGACAGATAACACCTACCTGAGAGACCATCTTTCAGATTTCTAGCCGTAACATTCACGGCCAACATAAATTGAAACGAATACATTGAGTATATTGCCAAGGCTGCTGCAAAGAGGGTGGACTTCCTCTACCATGCTAGAAAATTACTCATGCATGGAATATTGTTGGCACATCTGGGCTGGTGCATCTACTACTAATCTCTCATTCTTAGAATCCAAAACAGAATCCCAAATTTAATAGGTCCCGCACTATCACACCAAGCTCCAACCTCTGTCCCATCGCCGCAATGTCGAATCCCTGTGCCTGTTTTACAAGTACTTTAATAGAATGTGATCTGATGACATCGTAACCCGACAAGCAGTCAAATTCCACTCCTTTACTGTTGAGGTCCTTAGATGCTGGAAAGCCTAATAGTTTCTTCCTTCGGACTGTTAAACTTTGGAATTCTCTCCTCGTTTCCTGCTTTGCTGACTGGACTTACATGCAAAAGTTTAAATGTAATGTGAACAGACACCTCGCTGCTCCCCTCAGTTCCCTGTTAGGCCCGATTCCAAATATTAGCCTCTTACGTTCTAGATGGCAATGTGTCTTGTTTGGGGTAAAATAGGTAAAAAACAAACAACAACAAAAAAAAAAGATTACGACTATACTTACGTCTACGTGTTTCCGTATATTATTTAAATGCTTACTTAAAAATATGAAAAAGCGAAACAAACAACAGTTATAAATAGGAATGTGTTTATGTCTTAAAGATTGTTTTAATTGTACTGAAACCAGTTAGCGTGTTCGAAATGTTGATGTTAATATTCCATGACTTTTAATCAAACTACATATTTACAATAATCTGCTGCGGGGGTCGACACAGTTTTTATACATGAAAACAAAACAATGACGCATTTTTCAATATTTCTTTTTAATAGACGATTCTACCATAGACAAATATTTTTCTTATATAGTGTTACTGCTAAAATTGATTGTCTATTTAAAACGTTCACAACATTCCATACCCGCTCAACCAGGTCACTTCAATTTTATTTAAAACTAATTGCTTTTATTGTACGAGGGTCGTTCCAAAAGTAAAGCCTGCTGTTTTTTTTTTTTGTTTTTGTTTTTTTACTCAAAAAGTTGAAGGGTTACAAAGACGGGAATAGTACCGTTAAAACGAGCAATATTTTGTGCTTCAGAATTTATTTTCTACATAATCCCCACCATTCTCACTGCACTTCTATCATGAATTCGATGATGAATCTCTGCATCTGACGCATGTCCATGACAGGTCTCATACCGTCAATATATGCAATAGAGAGACGAAATTTTCGTCATGAATGCATACATTCAGTTATCATAACAATTCACTTTGCAGTCCCCTCTGATCCATTCAGGCGGAACAAAAGTGCTCTTGGAACGCCCATCGTATGTATAATTATTAGGGCTATAACAGCAGCATATTCTTTTCCTCGTTTTGATTCTCAGGTAAATATCTATTGAAATCTTATATGTTTTTATGTAGAGTGATGTGGTTTTCGGTTGATTAATTGTGCCTAGCTGTGTCGGATATATACTCGAGAGTCATAACAATGAAAAGAATATGGTGTTGGCATAGCCCTAATAATTACGCATTACCAAACATTTCTTTTAAGTAGGCATTAACTTTCCTGGTAATATTGTTTTCTTAAAAATAAAATGGGCATCGTATACGAAAACTAGCCCTAAAAGTCCCCACGGCCTTAACATATTTAAATTTTAGTTCAGCACCATGCAAAACTGCTAAATAGACATAGCAAGAAAATTTTGGACAAATATAGTAAAATAGTCCCAAAAATGGAGTGTTTTTATTAGCTCTAAAGAGCCCCTGGGGCACACCCAAGAGTTATCGCAAAGTATAGACAAACAAAATTATATAGAAATCAGTTAATTACAACTTTTCAGAAAGTTTTATAAAAATCCAATGCATTATTTCTTTTTTTAAATAAGCACAAAAGTGTCAATTTTAGCCATTTTAATACGAAAGGCACCCCTAGGGGGGCAACCGGAATTTTTCGCGGGAAATCCTTTCTGTTACTTTTTTACTCATATCATGTTTAATATTTGTGTAAAATTTCAAAAAATTCCAAGGCGTAGTTATTGAGAAAAGTGCAGACAGACGAACGGATGAAAAAAATAATGTTCTTAATTCTTTACTAATTCAACGTTTGAGAGGTGAAGGACGACTTTATAATAGAACATTTGAATATCTATGTCTCATATAGAAATCAAATGTTAGCCTCAGAAAGGAGTCCCTTTATCTTTGGGAACTTCAGTTACCCATAGTAACATCACTACACTGGATACTACACTAGACTAGATGAGTTTTTGACCTGTAATCCAATAAACCAAGAGATCAAAATATACTATATATTATAATGTAGTTGACTGGTCAACGAGTGAGAAGAAAATTAATATTCCAAACCTCTTTATTTTTTATTTGACTGGTCAACGAGTGAGAAGAAAATTAATATTCCAAACCTCTTTATTTTTTATTTTTTTATTTTATCAACGTTTGATAGATAAGAGAGAACTGCAATGGAACATTCGAATATGTATGCATTTCATATAGAGATCAATTATTAGACCCAGGAACGGGTCATTCAATTTTTGAAAATTTTAATTTTAGTTAAATGAAACAAATATAGAGAAATGCAAAAAGGTTACGATAAGTACTAAAAGATTGGGATCGCCAGGCATATTTCCACAGAATATCATTAATAATTCGATTTAAATTCAATTTAAAGTTTCCACGAGAATTAAATCCAATTCTTTTCATGATCAAACAAAACAAGTGTGTATTGAAAACAATACGATTCTATTGTTGCTTACTTCTGGCGTTTCAAGAATAACTGGAGGTTTTTAGAAGGTACCTTCCCAACGGTGAGAGAACTAATTAAAAAACGAAACATCATATGTGCGTATGCATGGAAAACGACGGATGCTGTCGATGGGAACTGCTTTTCAATGAATTGCCTTTCGCCCCTAACTTTGCTTTGAACCACTTTATTGCGTCATGGGTTTGCCTATCAAAAAATCCGGCAGAAGGAGACAATTTTATATTACAGCTATCGCTGCATCATGTAATTTTAGGAAGAGAGAGAGAGGGAGTATTCAGTACCCCTCTCTAACAGTCACTTACTCTCTCTCTCTCTCTCTCTCTCTCTCTCTCTCTCTCTCTCTCTCTCTCTTTAAACACACACACACACACACGCACATATATATATATATATATATATATATATATATATAATGAGTAAAAATCGTAAGTGGTAAAAAAACTGGAAAAGTACTCAATACTACTGTAAAGAAAAATATATTTTTTTATTCCCGTTTTTATAATAATAATAATTTTAATAACAGTAGTCATAAAACAAATTACAATGGTTTTAAATGCTCCTTCTACAAACCGACAAAAACATTTGCACCGAACTTATATATATATATATATATATATATATATATATATATATATATAATAAAAATACCAACGATGGTTGACGTTATGTTGTTTTGAAAAAAAGAAAAAACCGAATGAATTTATGAAATAATCAACGTTTCGTCTCTATTGCAGAGGACATCTTCAGGGTATTAAAAGGAAAAATGCATAAAAAGAAAATGATCATAGACCATACGAAAATGAAAAGAAAATAGTGTTAGAATCCTACCATATGTTTTTCCTTCCCGATATGGGTAGGATTCTAACACTGTTTTCTTTTCATTTTCGTATGGTCTATGATCATTTTCTTTTTATGCATTTTTCCTTTTAATACCCTGAAGATGTCCTCTGCAATAGAGACGAAACGTTGATTATTTCATAAATTCATTCGGTTTTTTCTTTTTTAAAAACAACATATATGTTGTTTTTAATCTGCTTAGTTACATATGCTTCCACTACCAGAGTCGAATTATCGATCTGATAATTTCGTCAGACCTTACAGATTTAAAAGTGTATTATGAGAAAGCAGAAATAAAAAAAAGTAAAAATTAAAAATCAGTAGCGCCGTCTGTAAAAACACGAAAAGTAAAAAAAAATGTGCCAGATGACAAAGATAGAACTGATTTTGAATTTGAACTTTTTTATTTCTTCTTCCTCATAATAAACTTTAAATCTGTAAGGTCTGACGAAATTATCACATCGTTAATTCGACTCTGGTAGTGGAAGCATGTGTAACTAAGCAGATTAAATTATTATCCTCATCTTTATAGTTGTTGTTTCACGTCGTTTCGGCCAACTATTTCTCTGACCTTCGTCAGGTGAGCATTGTCTGAAGGTACTGGTTTCAATCCTACCCAAAATCCGATCAGAGAATTAGTTGGCCAAAACGTGGTGAGACGACAACAACAATGGAAGATATAGTTAAGAGATTCAGCATTCCTATCCCATCGCGGTTAACCACCTGATGAAGGCCAGAGGAATAGTTAGCCGAAACATCGTGAAACAACAACCATAAAGATAAGATAATAGTGTGCAAATAAATAATTAAAAAATAAATTTTATACGTTGGATAAACATATATTCTGCTTTCTTATGGTCTCCTAAGTGTTTCAGTTTTCCTGTTTTGCTTTTTTTCTTTTTATATCGCTTTTCTCTATTTCCTTTTTATCTCTTAAATTGTTTTAAATATTATTCTTTTTCTTTTATTTTTTTCTCTTTACCTAACTATTTTTCCTCGTTTTTTCCTTTCTATCTTTTTCTTCCTTCTTCTTTTTTTTGTTTTATGTTTCTTTTCTTTTTACTTTTTTCTTTCTGTCTTTCTCTTCTTTTTTATCTGTCTCTTTCTTATATAGTTTTACATTATTTTATTTTTTTATTTCATCTTCTTTCATTTTCCTTCTTTCCTTGCTTCTTTATTTCATATCTTCCTTTAATTTTTTATTATTTCCCTGCGTTATCTGTCCTTTTCTCTTTATTCATTTCTTTGGGCTTATCTACATTATTTCTGTATTTAAATATTGGTGTCTACTGTCACCTTTTCCTTTCCTCTTCATGTTTTGTCAACATTTCTTTCTGCCTATCTTTTTGTCCATTCAATACTCTTCATTTTCTTTCTCTATCAAACTCTATAAACCGTAATTCTCATCCTCGTTTGTCGATTCGATTCTTCCAATAACATGAAATATTTTCCATTTTCTGCGAATCTTTTCTCCATTCAATTTACCCTTTCTCATTCTTCGTTATTTTTTTCTTTTCATTAATATTATCTTTCTTCATCTTATCTCACATCCTCCCCCTCTCTCTCTCTCTCTCTTTCTCTCTCTCTCTCTCTCTCTCTCTCTCTCTCTCCATCCTTCTACCCTTTCCGTTTTTGTACAGATGTATAACAGCCGTAATGTCCACACTGTTGTATATTCGATTTTTCAATTGGATTTTCCGTCCATCATACAATGAAGGTAGGCAGCCATCTTGCCTCAGATCTCGTTATTTCTCGTTCCCGTGTGACAGGCGACCCGGAGGCAGTGTGATCTCGCTTCGTTCGCTCTTTGCTGTCCACATCATTTTGCCAAAAGTTACACATTACCACTTGTGTCACTCGCCGACATTAACAAACAGGTAAGGCTGTTGTATTCGCTTTTTACCAGCGTCCAGATAACTGGGTCCCGTGGGCAATTTACAAGCAATTGAAAATCACGAACCGCCGACAACCAGACCGCGAGCTGAAAGTAATCATGGCCGACGGTACAGGCCTCGGACAAAGAATACCAGTGTCGTTGCATATTAACTCCAAACACACAAAAAAAAAAGAAATGCTGAGAAAACGGCAAAGATAGTTTCCAAAGTTATTTGACGGATTTGCAAAGATAAAATATGAAAAGAGTGGAATTCTTTAGGCATTATGACAAACATTGACATTTTTTTTCTTGGGGTGGGAAATATATTAAAGTTTCTTGTGCGCATGCTAAAGTTAATAGCGTTTATATGGATTAACTCTGAAAGTCTTTGAGGGATCCGGCTGAAGATGGTACGGACATAGCACAGTTTGAACATTTAAATGAGAAACTAGGCGTAAACAGATATTTTCCCTTAAACAGTATGATCAGCAAATAGAAAATATAGAAAACAAGAAGCCCGTGAAAGAAAGATAATTAACCTAAGAGATCCTATGGCCAACCTTAGAATTTATAATTGAATATTTATTTGTGTAAAAGAAATTGTATGAATTAAAAATTAGAAGCAAACTTTTCCTGATTTTATTTAACATCTATCTGATTATTAATTTTATCCAAAACAGGAAAGCCTTAATATCAGGAACCAAATTGGAATACTCTTCGTATATACATACAGAAATAAATAGATATGATTATATATTTATATGCATATATATAAAGACACAAATAGCCATATTTTATATATATATATATATATATATATATATATATATATATATATATATATATATATTCATAGCATAAACATATCCGCGCATGTCGCTACTCACATACATATACGTATACATATATAAAAAAGTAAATCAACACAGATATATATATATATATATATATATATATATATATTCCAACATACATATACGTATACTTATACTGATACGAGTACAGACATACAACACACATATACCAATGTATATGCACGCACTTACCAAAAACCGATTAAAAAGCTTGCCCTTTGTCTGAATATCCTTTATATAAAATTTCTAATGTTTAGACGCAAGATTGGCTGAATAATTTGCTAGAGACCTGAAAAGTTAAATCTTTTGAACTTTAACCCCTTGGCAGCCAAATTTTCAGCAAAAAAAACTATTAAAAAGCTTGCCTTGTGTATGAATACGCTTATGTTAAATTTCAAACTCCGAAATGCATGAATGTACAAACAGTTAAACCCCTGCTAGCAAGACGACCGGATGTCACAATAGTTAACAAGAAGGAAAAGTCCTGCCAGATCGCAGATTTCGCTGTTCCAACAAACCATAGAGTGAATATCAAAGAGACGGGGATGCGGAGCAAATATACAGAACTGGTCAGAGAGCTGAATAGGATATGAAAGATAAAGAAAGTCAAGATGACGCCAATAGTAGTAGGAGCACTAGGAACAATCCCAAAAAAACTTTGAAATAGAAATGTGAGAAATTGGAATCAGAGGAATAAGTAAGAAAATACAAAGGATACTAATTGGCTGAGTAATTTGGTAAAGACCGCAAAGGTAAATTTTTTTTAAACGTTGACACCAATTTTGACCCTTTAGCATTTTTTGTTTTGGGCTCAAATCAAATTAAAAAGTTTGACCCATGTTCAAGTAATTTACATCTAAAATTTCAAGTGTTTAGACGCAAAATTGGCGGAGGAGTTTGATATAGTTTTCAAAGGTCAAATCGTTGAATTTCTGCTCAAAAACCGATTAAAAAGATTTTCCCAAATCTGAAACCCCTCATGCCAAATCTCGAGTCTGTAAACGGAAAATCGACAGAGTAGTTTGGTAGGGAAATGTACACACACATACACATAAACACACACACACTCACACAGATATATATATATATATATATATATATATATATATATATATATATATATATATATATATATATATATATATATATATATACGGTAATGCACACTTGTATATACGATATAATTATGTTGACACACTGGTTTCTATTAGATCACCGAAGTTAAACAATGGTGAGCCTTCGAAAAATGACTGTTCAACCCGTCTAAGTAAAACAATCACACACACACATATACTTCTGTAGACATATACGAGTACATCAATACATATACACACACGCATATACATATAATCAAGAAAATCTAAAAAGCATGTTAGTTTCGGTTTGAATTATCAAAAGTACTTCAGTTGAAATCTTTAGATTTCGGACTCATTAAGAAAAACATAACAAAATAACATTAAAAACACAAGTGTCTTTTTCATATTTGGTTTATCCCCCTTTGTGCTTCATCAAATAACATGAAAAAATCAGTTGTAAAGGAGAGTGAACGGTGATGCAGAAATATTGAAAAAAAGATGGGTGGAAAAAATTCTATGAATCTCAACAATATAAATGATTTATTCGGTCAACAAGAAATTGCTTGCGGAATTTTTACTTTTAATTTCAAATGATGTATTGTCAAATAAGTTTTCGTTATAACACCTTTATTTTGTATATCATTTTAAATAACGTTTTTCACTCTATGTAATCGTTTAAAAACAATTATGTTTTCTATTCAGAACGTTGAATACAAGATGGAAAAAAGCAAATTCGAACAATTTTCTTATTTCAATTTAAGCTAGGACGAAAAGCTATTGAAACAACTCGCGATATCAACGAAGCGTTTCGCCCAAGAACGCACAGTACAATTGTGATTTAAGAAATTTCGTAGCGGCGATGAAAGTCTTGAAGATGATGCGCGTAGTGGACAGCGATCGGATGTTGACAACGATCAATATTAAAAGCCTTAGCTGAAGTCAATACACGCATAGCAGTTGGAGGACTTGCTTCTGAATTAGACGTTACATATACGACCATTTCCAATCACTTGAGTATGCTTGAAAAGAAAAAACACTTGATAAATGGCTGCCTCACGAATTGAACGACAACTAAAAGAAACGCCGTTACGAAGTGCCATCGTTCTTTCTTTTACGCAACAAGAACGACCTGTTTCTCGCCCGAGTTGTGATTTGCAACAGCGATGCTCAGCTTAGTGGTTAGACGCCGATTTTGCTTCACGACATTTCCCGAAGCCAGAGTTTCACCAAAAGAAGGTCATACTGACTTTGCGTGACCGGTCTCATCCATTACAGTTCTTCGAATGCAGTCGAAACCATCACAAATGAATGAAATGCATTAGAAACTTCGACAACACCCAGCATTAGTCAACAGAAAAGTCTCAATTCTCCTTAACGACGATGCTCGATCGCACGTTGCTTAACCGACTCTGCAGAAGTTGAACGTATTGAGCTACGAACTTCTGCCTCATTCGCCGTACTCTTCAGACCTTTCAACTACCGACTACCTCTTTTTCAAGCATCTCGACAACTTTCTTCATAAGAAATGCTTTAAAAATCTAAACGATATCAAAAACATCTTCAGTGACTTCATTGTCACCGTAACGCAAGATTTTTCATTACTGATAAAGTTATCTCTGCATTTAAAGAATTATCTCAAAGCAGTGTGTTGTTTTGCTTTTTTCTAAACAAACTGATCAACAACTTCCACGAATTGAGATATTAAACTTCAACATCTTTGTGAGATTGCTGTAAGACCAAACTGAAAAATCAACTATAATGTGCTGCATTTCACTATGTACGCCAAAAAGTCAGCAACTTCTGTATAGAAAAGCCATTTAAAGCGTGTCTGAGAAGTTTACATGTTGGCATTAAACTGTCTCAAGTTGAAAACATATCCAACAGTTCTAAATAGCAAATAAATACACCCTATCACAATCCTCGAAAGCGTACGCAAACAAAGCAGCGAAAAACAAAGAAAAGTCTGAATAATACGAACACATATTTTCTGCATGGTTATTAATTATCTGATCGAGAGAGTGGTTCGTGTTTTCTACAAAGCATGCTCCATTTTAATCTAATAAGTGTATGATCATTTGTCTAGTTTCTGTTTTCGATATAATCATCTAAAAGTAGTTGCATTTCCTTCTTTCTTTTTTTAGATGAAAAATCCTGAGTTTAGACGCGCCATTTAATGGAATTAAATATCTGTTCAGATTTTTATATTGATATGCAATTGATATGCAATAAATGTAAAAGTTAGGTTACTCTAGTTTTGATTTTTATTATTTTGTCTTTTAATAAAATATCTTCAAATTATTTAATAATATAGTTTGGTTTGTCTATTTTATATATCTGTTTTAGATTACTTAATGCCATAATATAAAGCAGATAAAAGGGCATAATAATTAACACTGTAAACACGGTAAAAAAAAATCATATAATTTATATAAATCGTATTAAAATTAAATTCTGCACCTAACAT
>NC_136482.1:100320893-100383393 GCF_053919585.1 Euprymna scolopes | reverse complement strand
TGTATATACTAGCTGTACCCGGCCACGCGTTGCTGTGGCTCAGTTTGTTAAAATGGAACACATGTGAAAGTAGAGAAAAGTGTGATTCTTTTTTTCAAGAGAATGTACAAATTATTTTTTATTAACAGAAAAATACTTCCATCATTAATTATGCAAAAAAATAAATAAAATTTGTTTTTTATAGGTAATTGAGGTCGCTGACAACGAATCTGATAGTCAAACTTGGGGCAAATTTACCGTTTGCATGGTATTTACCCCTGAACCCACGAACTTCTTTCCACCATTTTGCAGCATCCGTTTATACTACGCGCATGCACGCTGTAGCATAAACGACGGCTTCACCAAGCAAACTATGTTGGGGAGGGAATTTTTTTTCCAGGACATAGAATTTTCTAATTTTCAAAAATACATCATAGCGCTTTTTGGGTGGAAAATTTAAAATTAGCTGAAAAAGAAATAAAATAAGAAAAGGAAAGTACACCAAGTTGGAGTAGGGGGGTAATTTATCTGTTTTTTTTTTTACCTGGAACATCGAATTTTCAAATTTTCCGTAAGTAACGCACCCACATTTACCAATTAGAACACCATTTAACATTTTTCAAAGATTTTACTTTGTAAATTGGGGGCGCGAGCGGGGGCGGGGCGTACGTGATGTTGGCGCGCGCGCGCCCCAACATCACATCCCCCCAAACAAATTAGAGTGGTCGGTGTTCTGTAGTAGCGTATCTGGATATTTACCAAAAAAAATATTTAGGTTTGGCTATAAATTCCTAAACTCATTTCACCCTAAATAATTTAGGTGACTGAAATAGGAATCTAATTGAATCTTTAATTTCCTGAATAGTATCCGATAATTCATTTTTCTTCGAGTTATATCGAATACATTAATACGGACTTTAGGGGCTTTTTTCGTAATGTTACTATAAAAATTATTTTTTATTGTTACAAATTACGATGCTTTAAAAAAAAAGCAAAAATAAATTCTTGCGTTTTTTATTTACTACTGAAAACCATAACTTTAGTAAAGATATTTTTTGTTTAAACAAAATAAAACATTTTCACCAAGAGTTAAGTAAAAATAATTAGTTCATTATATTCTGCGATCATTATTTGAAAAATACTGCAATTTTCATTAAAATTCGTTAATTTCCTGATTTTTGGTGAATTTTTAAGTAACGGGAGGAATCAAAATGTGTATACACTTTGAGCGTCGGCATTCATTTTGCGACCACGTGTGGTTAATTTAAATTAAAGTTCAATCACATGGTTACATTATCAATAAACCCATTGAAAATTTACCGATATTGTAAACACATTCTGTTTACATTAAGCCTGTAGTGTTTTTTTTAGTGATGCAATGTTGTCAACTGAGATTTAAAAAAAAAAACGCGAGATCAGGAGAAAGAAATCTCCAGAAAATCGCTAGCCAGTTTGGCAGAAAAGTAACTTATCTTGCCTTTGATAACATTTATTTGTTATATATTTGTTTTTTGACAACTTTTTCAAACCTATACAAATCCGTGTACAGTAATACAAACCCCTTCGGGGAGATTGGAATGCCCCCCACCCACCTAAAATGTACTTGGAAAAATCGATTTTATAGTGAGATTTAAGAATGGTTAGTCGAAAAAAAGGTGAAAAATAAAACAAATAATCAATAAATAATTGTTACCAAAGGCAATAAATGCTACTTTTTTTTACTTACATGAATGAGTTTATTTTATGTTTTAAAGTATTTTCAAGCAATCTAATGCGGGTGTGTGGGTGCCAAATACCTCCAGATTTTCTAGAATTTCCCGCTAGATTGTAAACGAAATCTCCAGATCTAGCAGGAAAACCGCTAAATTGTAACACTGGTCACGTGACAGGAAGCGGTAATAAATAATTGTCCCTAAATAAAAAAATGGCCTCTCGGTACAAAGAAATCCACCTATTTATCATAGAAAAATTAACTATAATGTTATAATTAAAAAGGAATATATAAAAACACACATGGATATAGTAAACATATTATACCAAAACGTGGAAGCCATCCGTCCAGTGGTTTTTTAGACAATTAACTCCGAACGAACCAACATTTACATTTATACATATATAGATATGTATTATGTGTACGTGTGTACGTATTTGTATATATATAAGACTTACACAGCACTTTCTTATTGGTTACACTTTTTCCTTCCACTACCCCCTCCTCGTACACACATATCTCTTTCATTAAACTGAAGAATAAGATATAAGCTTTTATATTTTTCGCATTATATATATATATATATATATATATATATATATATATATGGAGAGAGAAAGAGAGAAAGAGAGAGAGAGAGAGAAAGAAAGAAAGACAGACAGACAGACAGATAGAGAAAATAAATAAATCGATAGATATAGATAGATAGATAGATATAGAGGTGTATAAGAAGGCTATAGCAATGCAAGAAACCGACTGCTATATTGGTATGACATATGAACAAAAATGGACAAATGAAAAAAGGTCTTACCCGTTTTTGTTAGTTTTTTTTTAAACTTCGTATATCCATTTATTTTTCAAGATAATTACAAATCATTAAACGTGAACTTACTGTTTGATATAGCCGGGATGGTTGATGGTTAATATTCTGAGGATATCATCTTTTTCAAAAGTAAAGGGACTAAGAAATGGCCTTAAAAATGTTTTTTTTTTCTTTTTGAAGGACATTCTTTGGGCCCTTTACTTTTGAAAAAGAGATATATTTCTCGAAATATTAAGACCTCTACCATCCCGGTTATATCAAACAGTAAATTCACATTTACTGATTTACATTGTGATTATCTTGAAAAATAAATGGATATACGAAGTAAAAAAAAATCCAAACAAAATTAAACCTTCATTCGTTTGTTCATTTTTGTTCATATGTCGTACAAATATAACAGCCGCCTTGTTATATATAACTGTAGCTTTGTTACAGCCTTCTTATTATTCTCCATATCTATTTACTAGCAATACTTCAAGCAAACTACATCTCTCTCTCTCCGTATATATATATATATATATATATATATATATATATATATATATATATATATATATATATATATAGGGAAGAGGATGTCGATGTACAGATAACTATTTGCAGCATAATTACGTTGGCATACCGGTTTTCGTCAAATCATCGGAGGTAAGCAACGATAAGCGTTATCAGTACAAGATGGGTGACCATTTGAGAAGAGCAGGCGCTGTATGTGCTCTCCGCGCATCTGGGCATTGTTTCCAGTCGTCCTAAATTTCTACTTGCCACTGGAATAAATAAGTCCAACCCAAGAGAGGTGTGGTTGGAGATTGCGCAATTCTTGCCCCCAAAATTTTTCTAGCAAGTTACTGCAACTGCATCATCAGTAATGTTCATAGAGTCATCAACAATGATGGACTTAGAAAGTTAAGGTTTCCATAATATATATATATATATATATATATATATATATATATATATATATATATATATATATATATATATATATATTAGCAGGCCGCCCAGTATTGCCAGATCGTAAAATACGCTTAAATATGATATTTTAATTAATCCAGATTTCGTATTTATTATTATATTATATTGGACCCAATATATAGGAATGATTTAAAAAGTTAAAAAGAAATGACTCGTTCCCTACCACCGAGATTCGAAACCAAAACGCTTAGCTTACGATTTACTTTTTCCTTTGACGTTAATGCCTGAGCTATGAAAACATGTTTGCTGCAAAGGTAAAAATTAAAACATGAACCAATAGGTATTACATTACGCATGCATATTCGTAATGCCATCTTTCAACCTTCACCTGGCAAATTTTCATTTTCACAGTTTTGCACCCATTTCCCCGGCTAAATCTCAAGTATAAAGCTTCGCATCAGTTCGAATACCCCATATATAGTAAGTTTCATGCCTGTAGACCAAATACTGATAAAGGAGTTTGGCAGGCCAATTTTTTAAAACAAATACATATACGCATACATTTACACATATAGACAGATGTTTGTGTTTACTATAAACTTTTTACACAAATATTACGCAAGTATTAATTATGTAGAATATCTGCATGAATATAATTACACGTAATTACACTAAATATGATCATCTAATAAGAAAACCGAAAAACTAATAGGGAATTAATTAAAAAAAATATGCAAATTAGCTAGATATTTTGCAAATAAATGTAATTCCACGATCCATATATAACAAAGTTGTGTTTTTCTTTTTTAATAAATAGAAAAAAGGGTTGTTTTTTCTGTTGTTCTTAGCCCTCGGGCCAAGATCAAAATGTAGTATCTGTTCTGCAGATGCTGCAATCAAAGTAATATATGGGGGAGCAACCTCACATATTAGACCATTGCTCTTGAGCGATAAGTTTTGGTCAATGTAGGAGAAACCCTTCATACCGATTGTCACTACCAGTTCCCCCTCGGGGAAGCTGATTCCCCTTTCCCACCTGCCTACATTAAAAAACGGTCTTGTGCCTAATTTGCTCTCGTTGGGAAGCAAATAAGTAACTAAATAGAAAAGAAGGGTTTTTAATATGAATATCAATACACAAAAAACACAAATTTATAGGTGTATACACACACAAGCACGCACACACAGAGGCACACACACACACACACACGCACACACACATATTACTAAATTATTTACTAAAATAAAATACTTGAATTATGTAAGCTCTATTTTATCCCAGTTTTCACCATATTATTTTGTTAATTTTTTTTATTTCTATGGTGTATTAAATTGTTCAATAATCCCTCAATCAATCATATGAACCCGTTCAAGAGGGTACATGCTGGTCAGCTTTTAATAATAATAATAATAATAATAATAATAATAATAATAATAGTTGACGCTCTGTTTAATAAATCTTCATAAACATATTTAAGAGATATAATTTGGGCGATTTTAATTTATAATCTACCAGAGGGGGTATCCGTATCAGCACGTGTTCATTTATAATTATAATTTCAAGACAACAGATCCCTTGAATACCATTAAAGCAATATAAAGCTTAATAAGCTTAAACCAGGATTAGGGACAAACAAATTCAACTTGCCTCCTCCCTTGAGGCTCTCATTCACCAATATCCGTGGGCTTAAAACTAACTTAGCTGATGTTGAAGCATTTCTCTTAACAAATACCACGGATATCTTAGCACTAAGTGAGACTAACCTACACTCCTCCATTCCCTCTAACCACTTTAACATGCCTGGATATCTCCCACTCTGCCGTAAGGACTGACAGACATATGCACGGACTTGGAGTTTACATTCGTAATACCCTTCCCTTGACTAGAGAAACAAACCTAGAAACAGATGATCAAGCCTTTATGTGCTTTAGACTAAACATGCAACACAATATTAGCTACTATTATTTTCTCTACCACTCTCCCTCGACTCAGGACTGCTTCATAATAAACAAAGTATCTGACAGCATAGACACGGCACTGGCCCTCGACACTAGCGCACAAATACATGTGTTTGGTGACTTTAATGTCCACCACAAAAACTGGCTTGGATTCTCTACTCACACAGATGCAGCGGGCAGCACAACCCATAGCTTCGCTATATCTCACTCCCTATCACAAATTGTTACGTTTCCAACCCGTTTCCCTGACCAGGAAGATCAACACGCATCACTTCTAGATCTGTTTTTGACCACAGTTCCCGATGACTGCATAACGAAGGCCCACAGCCCACTCGGGAACGCTGATCATGCAGTGATAATGGTTGAAATCGCCCTAAACTCTAGACCCAAAACTGAAGAGCCAGTGCTCAAAACAACGAGATATTATAATAAGGCTGACTGGGAAGCCATCAGGGAACTAATTAGAGATGCTCCATGGAAAAATATTTTCTCTCTCCCTGCTGAACAATGTGCAAACGAGACCACTGACTGGTTCAAAACTGCAATCGAAGCGCATATTCCCATGCGGAAATTTTATAGTAAGCCCCACTCTCCCCAATGGTTTACGTCGACTTGTGCAACTGCCATTGCTCAAAAGCAGCATGCATACCGTAGGTTTAACCGACATAAGTCCAGTTCAAACAGACTGAAGTATATAGAAGCTAGAAATAACGTTAAGAAAGAAATAGCGACAGCTAAGAGAGAATTTACGGAAACCACTAAAAAGCGCATCGAAGCACAAAAACTAGGAACTCGAGACTTCTGGAAAATCTACAACAGTGTAGTAAATAATGGCCAATCAACAATTCCCCCACTAACCAACAATCACGAGGTTGTCTCCTCAGCAACCGACAAAGCTAACATGCTTGCCAGTCGGTTTGCCTCAAACTCCACACTGGACCCTTCCAACCACCCCCTACCTGACTTTCCTATGCGGACAGACGCCACACTAGACGATCTAAAAACCACCCCTGCTCAGGTGCATGCTATCATAAAAAACCTTGATACCTCAAAAGCATGTGGACCCGATCTTATCCCAGCTGTTCTATTAAAAAAGTGCTCAGCCGAAGTAGCTTCAGTTCTCTCCAAACTCTACAACAAATGCCTTAATGAAGCTTGCTTTCCGGTCTGTTGGAAAACTGCTTCTGTTGTACCAGTATTCAAGAATTCTGGCGAAAGGACAGACCCATCAAATTATCGCCCCATTAGCCTCCTCCCACTTTTTGTCAAAATATTTGAGACCATAATTAACCATGCTCTAGTCCATCATCTTACAGATGCTAAACTACTGACTGACAAACAATATGGATTTAGACAAGCCCGTTCCACAGCAGACATCCTAACTGTGATCTCTGAACGTATATACCATTCACTGGACAATGCGGGGGAGGGCAGAGCGGTAGCTCTAGATATATCTAAGGCTTTTGACAGGGTATGGCATGAGGGTCTCCTCAGTAAAATCAGATCATACAGAATCACTGGTAGAATACTTAACATAATTAAATCCTTCTTAGATAAGAGAAAAATCCAGGTTGTCCTTGACGGTCGTACATCTAAACAATATGATATAAATGCGGGGGTGCCCCAGGGTTCTATCCTTGGACCTCTATTGTTCCTGATATTCATAAATGACCTCCCCGACAACATTGCCTCTGAGATGGGTATATATGCTGATGACACTACACTCTATGGCAGGCACGACAGGAAGACGAATGAACACATTTCTAAAGAAATGGCAGAAACACTAGAGGAAGACCTCCAATCTGTAGTGGAATGGGGGACAAAAGTGGTTGGTCGCGTTCAATGCTGCCAAGACTAAACTAGTTTCATTCAATAATTACAAGAAACCCTCTCTACCACCCATAGCAATGGCCAACGACTCTTTATCTGAGAGTCCATCTTTCAAACTCCTTGGCCTAATGTTCACAGGAAACATGAGTTGGAACAATTACATTGAAGGCATTGCCAGGGCCGCTGCAAGAAAGGTGGGCTCTCTCTACCGTGCTAGAAAACTACTAACACCCGAAAGTATCCTGTACCTCTATAAGACCACCATTCGCCCATGTATGGAGTATTGCTGCCACATCTGGGCTGGTGCATCTGCTACTAGTCTCTCGCTCCTTGACAAGGTTCAAAAGAGAGTCGCAAACCTGATAGGCCCTGAACTGGCATCTAAGCTTCAGCCTCTGTCCCATCGACGAAATGTTGCATCCCTCTGCCTTTTCTACAAGTATTTTAGTGGTGAATGCTCTGACGAACTGCAATCACTTGTGCCCCCACGACGTGTGCACCCTCGACAAACCCGACAGGCTGCTAAATCCCACCCCCACACTGTAGAGATCCCTAGATGTAAAAGATCTTTTTACTCCAATAGTTTCTTCCCCAGAACCGCTAGACTCTGGAATTCCATTCCAGGTCCCTGCTTCCCCAACAGTACTGACGTGCAGAAGTTCAAGTGTAACGTGAACCGACACCTTGCTGCCCAAATCCCTACATAGTACCCCAGTAGTTGTTGCCCCTGATAGTAGCCCCCTACACCAAAGTGGCAATTTGCCTTATTTGGGGTGAAAATGTAATAAAAAAAAAAAAAGCATATTAACATGGTGAAATGATTATGAATATGTAAGCTAAGCACTTAAAGTAAAGAACTAAAAAATATATTGGAGTTAATTTATCACTAGAAAGCCTTTAATGAGCGGAATCTTCTCAAAATCGATACAATTTTTCCTCTGTTCTTATCTTGTTGAACTCTTTCAAGACAAGTGGTGTTGAAACTCATCAGCCTAACATTAATAGACAACATGAAAAGATTCTGCTGTCTGCCGCAAAGAAGGTGGGTTTCTCTATCGGGGTAGTAGGAGATGCATTTTTCTCTTCCCTGCTGCGTCTTTTCCACAGAAGAGACGTTGCGAGCCTATCTCTGCACTATCGTTATTTTCATGGCAAGTGCTCGTCTGAGTTCAAATCTATGGTTCTCCCATGCCAAATGTTCACGAAAAACACTCATCTAGTTGAAACCACTATCAATAATTCCCCCACTCTTTATCTGTGCCTAAACCTAAACGTAGATTCCATGAACAAAACTTCTTTCTTAGAAGTGCACGCCTGTGGAACTCTCTTCTTTTTTCCAACTTTCCAGCCGACTACAATATGGTCGGTTTCAAGTCTACCGGAAACAAGTTCTTCATGAGCCTTCCCCTTAAGTAATCCAATTTACCAAATTTCCACTACTAAAGATTACTATGATATTGTCTCATTGACTAACGTACACTCATTAAACCTTATCCTTGAGTAGCTTCCGGGCCTTGATAAGTGGTGACTCCTTTGTAAAAATAAACTCCTCATACATGCCAGTATCCGATATCTTTATAAAGCATAGAGTATTGTTGCCATACGTGGGCTAGTCTTTCAAGCACTAGTGAACAGTGTCAAAAACAGTCTATAACCCCATAGATTCTGCATTGTCTACTAAGCTCCAGCTCCTGTCCCATCGCTGCAATATGGCACCAGTGTGCTTGGTTTTCAAATACTTACACGGAATGCGATTCAGCAAACTTACTGTACGTGTACTCTCTCAACGTAAATACAGGGTGGAACGATAAAATTGTCACCATAAAAAGGACGACATGATTCCATTTCCGCTTGATGAAAATCGATTTTCTTTTTTGTTGTAGACCATCCACTAGTTGGCTTATTGTGTACAAACCCCAAGAGTGATAGGAGCTTTCTATCATGTCTTAAAGTGACACAATGTTCAAAGATGCTGTACAACTCATGCTTTGTACCAATCTAAGTTATGGCAACAGGACCATTGCCAGCAACCTCAAAATTCAACTCCGGGCGGTTCAACACTTGAGGGCACAGCTCAATGAAGTTTCCGGCTACGGTTATAGTCTTTGGTGTGGTTTCAAGTGAGGGCCACATCATACCACCGCACATCTTCAAAGTCGGCTTGAAAGTCAACACCAAAGTGTACCTGGATATGCTGAAGAGTGTAGTGATCCCCTGGTACAATCAGGTGGCTGCTGGCAGACCCTGGGTGTGGCAGCAGGACTCAGCGCCGGCCCACAAGTCAAAAGAAGCTCAGGCTTGGTTTTAGAAGGAGTGCTACGACTTTATACCCTTCTCTCATTGCCCCCCCCCCTCCTCCTCCTCGACCTGAACCCGCTGGACTAGTTTATTTAGTCATACGTCGAGATCATCAACAATATGACCTCCCACACCAAAGCCGGCTTGATCGCCGAGTATTCTCCGAGCTCCGGCCAGCGCTTGTGGAGAAGGCATGCTCCCAATTCAACACCCGCATCGAGGCGGTAATTGAGGCTGAATGCAGCTACATAATCAAGTTACCGATTTGATTTTTTCAATAAAAGTTTTAAAATGAAGCTGTAGTGTTGGTTTCTTTAGGGAAACAACCTTAGCGTTCCACCATTATCGATCAACCAAACTAGCAGCAAAATCCCTTCTCTTCCCTGTACCAAATGCGGGGAAACTTTCCATTCTAATCTTCTCCTGCACCGCGGTGTAACAGCTAATGAAAAGGAAACTTTCGGGTTTCCCTCGACTATGGAGTACCACTTTCTCTTGATTGGTCTTAAAGTAATTAACCAGTTTTTTGCATTGATAATATATCGACAAGGAGAGTATTAGTCACAACATCTCTAAGACTGCTATTGCCACTACTACTGAGATAAAACTACAATTCATCAACGAGATAGACAACCAGCTGTTTTGTGTCTACTATACAACCCCTGATAGTTGTTCACAATGGGGGCGGGGGTACGTCAAAGAACATACCACGAAATGTTACAAGTTGCTTATAGTCATAATAATGCTACATGATCAGTAAAGGAGGAACTCTCTAAGAAGAGGAAATCTATGTGACCCAAAAATCTAAGTTAATACTAGCTGGCCGCCAGGCGCTGCCCGATTGTAAATCGGCTAAAATCCCATAAAAACGGTTCCCCAAAATACAATCATTTGACTCGTCTCGCGCCGCTCTGCAACTTTGCGTCTCGGGGGAGATGCACTTTGAAAAATGGACGCAGGCAGATATAATTAGTTTTATAAATTGGATTAAGAAATAAAAACTAATAAAATAATGTTAACTCCAACATTCTTAAAATATAATAAATAAATAAACAAATCAGTAAATAAAAACAATGAAAAATACACATGCAAAAAGAATAGTAGATTCAATATATTTTACATGCAGAACGTTCTCTAACGTAACGTAATAAGGTAATTTCTTCTAGAAGAGTGTTACCCAATACGTCAATCGCAATGGACCAGTCAATTTAAAGAAATAGTGCAAGTAGATCACGTGACTTTGAAATGTATATTTTAGAAAAAAAAATAGATGTATGCATATATATTCCCTATAAGAGTAGGAAACATCATGGGAACTGGAAAGTTTATTACGAACATTAAACGGAAAGTGTTTAATGAACACGTATCGCCTGTTTGGTGAAATAGGCACATTCAATAATGCAGCAGTAGAAAGCCTAAGAGTGGCACAGCGCAAAATGGAAAGTATTATGCTTGACATCAGCTTACATGAAAAAAGAAAAACATGGATCAAACAGCAAACCGGAGTAAACGACATCGTCACCACCACACGAACAGCTAAACATTGATGGGAAGGTCACCTTTGGTTATCTAAGGACAAGGCGTTGTCATCTAGTGAGACCGAATGGACCTCGAAGCGAGGGGTTCCTCCCCCCTGAGTAATAAAAAGAAATCCTGATGATTATGATGATGATGATGCTATTTTCCATTTGACTGAAATACAGGCAGGCCAGTCATAACGTAAAAGTAGTTAACGGACAAGCAAGCAGAAGAGAATGAAATACTAAGATCCCTTCTCTTATACGCGTATTATCATGATAAACGTTAAAGGTCGCGATCAGAGAAAACTAGAGACATTTTGTATAGGCATGAAAAAGCTTGTTTTTGTTTAATATTACTAAACGAGGAATCATTTCCATTTAAAATCAGTTTAGTATTATACATGTAAAATTGAGAAATGGTTGCTTTAAATATGTCAAGTTAATGAGCAATATCGGAACAAAATGTCGACCGAATTTGACCTGATGCCGTGTTTATCTAAAATGGAACTCGAGTTTTAACTCCAAATTAATAGCATCACTTAATAATATTTATAATAATATAAATTAATAATCTATATATATAAAAGCGAAAATGTATGTATGTATGTTTGTGTGTCTGCTAAAAACTTTTGACCGACGGAACAAAAATTCATAAACTTATATGAAAGCCCCACCCCCCGGACGACAAATATCGAAAAATTGGCCCAAAAGGACCATCAGAAGTGCGTAAACTGATCGATTTTCTGCAGGGGGGGCCCCAAAAAAGTGACATTTTAACGTTAAACATTACATATTTTTAAATCGATTTATAACTGCCCCCCAAAATACGGGCGCCAACTCTTCTACATAAAGTATACACGGGGCCGTTTATTTTGGGTCAACTTGTATTTAAAACCCGCTGAGTCATGTCACGTGATCTTGACGTCAGCAAGCTGTAATGGCAGTCTGAATTTTAGAAACATTGTTGTTATCGGTAAAATTTTTTTTAACCCTCACACAAGCTAAACTATGAACTTCTACGCTATGACAACGTTACCAAAGTTATTAGCACGTTAAAAATAGTTAGATACGATAGTTAAACGAAAAATAACAAGCCAAAAATGTGAAGTAAAAAAAAATACGCTTCCAAAAAATATTAAGGATCGAAGTTTTTACAAAAAAAAAACAAACCCAGACGCCATTTTCTTTTTTAGTAATACTCTTTAGAGTAAGGAAGACGAAGTGTGTGTGTGTGTGTGAGAGAGAGAGAGAGAGAGAAAGAGAGAGATACGCAAACATAGAGAGAGAGAGAGAGAGAGAGAGAGAGAGAGAGAGAGAGAGAGAGAGAGAGAGAGAGAGAGAGAGAGAAAACGTTAACTTTTTCACCCCGAAATCGACAATTTTCGACAGGGGGGGGTCAACAACGCATGCGTTAGATGACGTCATGAAAAACCGAACAAATTTCATATACGTCGCTTTAGCTCAGGTAGTTAAGGCCTTGGTCCATTATCTAAACGTTTTGGGTTCGAATCGTGGTGTGAAATGCTTTTTTTTTTCGATTTTTTAAATTTAAATATTGAACCCTGTATTATTTAAGCCATTTTTCACGTAACGTTCGTTTTCCTGTTTTTTTTTTTTTTTACTTCGCTTATTCTTAGCGACACCCCAAAACACCCGGGTACCCACCGATTTTTTAAATTTTAATATCGAAACAGGCTTATTTAAGCCATTTTTCACGTGTTCGTTTTCTGTTTTCATCTGTTTTTTTGTGTTATTTTCGATGGTTTGATCACCCCCCCCGCTTAATTAAAACGTTGTTTTCTTTTATTACTTCGCTTATAACAATGCTTACATCGTCATCGTCGTCTTTCAAACATCTTTCACTTATTCGCTTATAACAATGCTTCATTCTGGCTGGCCGATTTTATTTTCAAACTTCGCCCCAGGGCTTCGGCTTCGATCCTGCCCCCCCCCGGTTTCTTTTTTATTTAACACCACACACACCTACAAACACCCGGGCAACGCCGGGTACCCCTCGCTAGTATTCAATAAAAACAAGAATACAAAACCATTCTGATCTATATACAGATGTTTTCTCGCATTCTTCTCTGACCACAACCTTTAATTGTTACTATTGTCAGACATACGCGATTAAATGTATATATGTTTGTTTGTTCTTTTATAACAAAAAGTCTATCGTGCACCCGATTTGAACGAATGTCACATTTTATTCATTTTAATAAAACTCAAACGAATGAAAATCACGTTTACTATTTCTTAATAAGAAAATACGTTTCTTTTTTGTTGTTAAATGTTAGGTTTTAATTTGACCACGCACGATCAAATAAAAATTCAGTAGCAAAATCTGCTTTTGAGTTAAACACAAAAACTAGAGTAGGCTTGTTCTTGGTATGTATAAACATAAATAAATACATGTTCTGCATTTTTTAATGTAAAGAAATCATTTTGACTCGGTCATTTTTAAAAAAATATTTAGCAAACCGAAAAAGCGTGAACACCCTTGTCTAAAAGACCATATTGAAATTAGCAGAAAGATCCGGATTTTTTCGAAATTAAATCAGGGACCATATCTCTTTTTTCACTCATTCCATAACACCATATGATTTTAATGGCGTTTCTGAATTTTTGAGATGAGGATTGGTTATTCGTATTATTTGGATTCATCGGACTACTGCTTTCATCTTGAGTGTGATTTTCCACAACGTTTTGGTCGATGTAACCTCGACCTTCTTCAGGTGTATCTTGTCGAACTCTGGAATGTTTCTGTCGAACTCGGGAATTTGGACGGAATTTCGAGCGAAACCCTTTATTTACTTCTTGGGGGTAGCATGCTCTTGTTCCGTCAGCCATGACTGGATAGAGGTCCTAAGTAATTAGCAATTGTATTTTTTGGTTGGCCATACGCCTGATGAGAACAGTAGTGTGATGAATCGAAATAATACGAAATATGATTTTTAGTATATCCTTATTCTTTTTTACATTTTATATCAACTTTTTAAAGGGAAACTCAAGGATACACTCAAGGTGTAAGATAAGAAGAAAATGTATAGACATGAACCCAATAGAGACACATCCGGCGTTTCCCGGGAATCAAAGAAATCTGTATATGCCGGTTCAAGGCCTCGAATTCTTGTAACATTTTATCCTTGTTTTTTTTTTTAATTAAAAGTTATTTGTTTTTTTTTTATAATTAGAATAAAATAAATTAAAACGTATTTCCATTTTCATTGTGTCAATCGCGAACGCTGGTTTTACGATATTGTTGTACCTGCTTTGATCAAAATGAACTGTACTTATCCAAGTACCCTTGATAATATAGATAAGGTAATATGGTTATGGAAGACTATGTCGAAGACTGTAGATGGAGTTCGTGTACAAATAATTAGACAATATATATATATATATATATATATATATATATATATATAAAAGTCACTTTGTGTGTGTGAGTTCCTTCCAAATAGGTTCCGAAACGGCTAAGCCTATCTTTTGCAAGTTTCACACAGAGCTAATTTATATGTCTGGCAGTGTTCTTAGAAATGTTTTGTAAAGAAATTTATCTGATAAGTATCGAAAATCGAAAAAATCCGATCTTAAAAATAACTTTTTTCTCTTATAGATAAAAAAAAAAAAATTTTTACAGTAGAATTTGTTTACGTTATATCGGCAAGGGAGATATTAAAATTTCAGTAAATGAATTATTATATTCTGGAGGTACAGCTTAGTGGTAGAGCATTCGACTACAGATCGAATGATCCCCTGGTGCAATACCTCACCATTTTATTTTAATTTTGTCTTATTAATGAGTTCAATTTACGATAAAAGAAGAGGTATCATTTAAAATCGCCGCAAATCATTTCTTCGTTTGCATATTTTAAAACGAGACATTAATCAGAAGTGACTTTTCCAGAGCATTCATCATCACGACCAAATATCAACTGACGTGGTAGTGTAAACAAACACAGACGGAATTTGATGAAGGACATTATCATTGTTATTTATTTATTTATTTTTGCGAATTGGTCCACTGGGCAAATTATTCCTTGCAATATATAATAATCAATAGAACATTGATTCTATAATAATAGATATGCAGTCTACATGAATTAAAATATAATGTGTAAGCGTATTGTACGACCGGGCAGCGCCAGCTAGTCTATATATATATATATATATATATATATATATATATATATATATATATATATATATATATATATATGATGAAAAATGGAAATGATATTTTAACATAATGAAAATGAAAAAAAGGAAAACTTAAATTATTTGTTCATCAACATTTCCTTGTAAAACTTAAAAGATTTGTTCATGATGATCGATTTGAAGAAAGTAAATAAAAAAGGCAAGTTCATCACTTGGAAACATTCAGTATGTATGTGACATGCAAAGATTGTTTGCAGTTCTAAAGGCCACTTTTCGCCCCAAAGACGGAACAAAAATACCCACATACACACCGAATATTTCCAAGTAACATGCATGTCTTTTTAATTTACTTTCTTCAAATCAATCACCATGAAAAAGAATTTTAAATGAAGACGAAACGTTGATGAATACATAAATGATTTAGGTTTTACATTTTTACTTTCAAACACACACACACACACACACACAGACACACACACAGACACACACACAGACACACACACAGACACACACACACACACACACACACACACACACACACACACACACACACACGGTATTTAAGTTATCAAATAATGTTTATTTGTGTCAAAGTTCTATTTCAAATTCTATTGAAATTAATATATTAGTTTAAAACATTTAACTACTTAAAACGAATAATACATACAGTATTATTACATTTATGATTAGAACAGGCGTCTCTCTCTCTTTCTCTCTGTCTCTCTACCACGAGTCCTATTGCCGAAAAATATTAGAATAGTATTTACGACATCGAATGTTTATTGAATTCGACGTGTCTATTCAGATTCTTATAAGAAGAATATTATATTCGAGGAGCATTGAATGATTTAGACTTACCTGCGGTTGTTAGGCAAATGCAATCCGAATGTTTGAGGTCGAAGATATCGATAGTTCAATCCTTTATATACGTGGCTGTGGGAAGGATTTAGCCAAATGCAGCTCGAACAATGGGTTTATTCTGAGATGCAGCTCCAACGATGTGAATGGGCGCGCCGTTTATGACACGTCCCACCAAAGAAAGGAGAAAAAATGAACACTATTGCATCTTGTTCATCCAGTTGATGGACAATAAAGTGTGTTCGCACACACACACACACACACACACACACACACACACACACACACACACACACACACACACACACACACACACACACACACACACACACACACACACACACACGCACGCACACATATCTATATACTCACATACTCATGTAAATACACAGACGCATACACACACCTAATGGTGATTAAAATAATTTCTTAATCAGGCGTTTTGTCCAATGAGAACAGAAGGAAATTGAAGAAAGGAAATAAAGAAAACACCACAAAAGGTTTAAAAAAAGAACCAGCGAAAAGAAACATAACAGTATTTGCAGAGACAAAGAAGAGAAATGATCGCCCGCAAAAATAACCCGTTTTGTAAAACACAACACAGTAAAAAAGGTCAAGGAGTTTGGAAAGACCTATGAGGAAGAGTACCACACAGACCTCTACTGAAAGTTCCTGAAGAACGTTGGGAGGCTTATTGCCACTCAAACCAAGAGAAGATCGATGGTCATTGCCAATGAGAAATCAGAAATAAGCAAATGTTGCAATAGCGCAAAATGATGAGACAGAGTATGTTAAAAATCTGGGGAGACTTATTGTCACTTGGACACCAGGAGATACTACTGGTTATTGTCAGAGAGCAATAACTGAAAATGACTTATGTGAAAACTACATGATATAATAATAATAATAATAATAATAATAATAATAATAATAATAAAAACAACAAAAACAACAAAAACATAAACAGAAACAAAAAAAATCAATTGGTATATACACAAACCGGCAGTGGTACTTGCAAACAAAAATCACAAAATCCTATGGGGCATGGATGTACAAATGAATAAACCCACTCAAGCAAGGAGACCGGATGACATAATAGTTAATAAGAAGGAAACGCCATGCCAAATCATAAATTTCGCCGCTCGAGTATGCCACAAAGTAAATGTTAAAGAGACGGAGAATCAAAGCAAATACACAGAGCTAGCCAGGGAGTTGAAAGTGATATGAAAGATAAAGAAAGTCAAGATAACACTATGAAACAATCCCGAAAACTTTGAAAAATGAATGAGAGAGATTAGAATCAAAGGAAGAGTTGAAAAGATACAATAGGATAAAAATAATGAAAATGGATGAAATATTAAGGAAAACTCTTGAATGCATGTGCTAGTCGGGCATATAGAAACTACTACAGAAGTAAAACACAAAAAAACGCCACATGAAATCAAGAAAACTAAACAGTATAAGTGTAAATTATCCCCCCCCCCAAGTGTCGGTATCAACCGATATCACACCAAATGGTTGACCGTTCTGCTAGATCTACAGCTGATGTACTAACTGTAATAACACACAGGATAAGTGAATATCTCGATGGGGGCTTCATTTCTAGAGCAATTGCTCTTGACATATCAAAGGCTTTTAATAAGGTATGACATAAAGGTCTGCTGCACAAGATCTCTAGCTATGGAATTACTGGAAATATCCTCTCAGTTATTAAACAATTTCTCTCTAATAGATTTATAAGAGTAGTGGTTAATGGGCAAAATCAGAAGCTCATAGTATCAATGTTAACACGCACAAGAGTTCCATCCTGGCCCAACTTTCTTTCTGATCTTCATCAATGATATCCTGTCAAATTTTAAAATCATTCGTAGACATCTATGCAGATGATGATACCATCTACAGCAACACTTTAAAGGCAGGTTATGACCGAGATATTTCTGATTCTCTCTCTTCTGTGATCCAATGGAGAAAAAGGTGGCTGGTTAATTTTAATGCATTTAAAAGCAAGCTTCTCCTTTCTGCTGTCAACGCTCTGGCTCCCATCTGGCCCCAATTAAAATGGCTCTTGTCTTAGGGGAGCCGCCATGCTTTGACAAGTTTCTTTTTCTAACCTTCACCCCTGATCTGAAATGAAGCATATACATCAAATCCGTTGTCAAGGTAGCTGGAAAAATGGTTGGACCATTGTACCGCTCCATTAGATATCTCACTTCTGATGCAATCCTCTATTGGTACAAAAGCCAAATACGTGTTAGAATGGAGTAATGTTGCTACACCTGGGCTGGAGCTGCTCCAATCACCATATCCTGCCTTGGCAGAGTTTACAACCGGCTTTGAAACCTGATGGGTGATGCCCCTTTCTCTTCCTTGCAACCTCTTTCTCACAGAAGAGATGTTGCTGGCCTATCTGCATCGTTATTCATGGCGTCTTAGCTCCAATCTATGGTCTCTCTTTGTGAAACTTTCATAAAAACACGCGTCTAGCTACAACCACTATCAACAATTTCCCCAAATCTCTATCTGTGCCTAAAACTAAACATGGATTCCATAAACTAAGCTTCTTTCTTAGAATTGCCTGTCTGTGAAACTCTGTTTCACTGGGATGCTTTTCAGCTTGATATAATATGATTGTCTTCAAGTCTAATATAAACAAGTTCTTGCTGAACCGTTCCCTTAAATAATCAAACTATACTAAATTATCACTATTAACGTTTAGTATACTGTTGTCCTAATTACTTATCTTTATCAGGCTTTGATAATGTGATGACCATCTTAAAAAAAAAAGGTTGAGGAGGATGGAAAGACTGAGTAGAGAAAGCACTAATCCGACAAACACTGGATGAGTGCGAACAGAACTGGGACCTTGGGAAGGCTTATTGCCACTCAAATTCAAGTTAAGACTAATAGTTTCTACCAATGAGAAATCAATGGTAAGTGGCTGTTGTGATAATGCAAATTAACTTAAAAATGTTATCGAAAGAGGTAGAAAGTACTGGGGAGACTTGTTACTACTCAGACTCCAGGGAACACCACAAGTTGTTCTCAAAGAGATACCTGCGTGAAAACTTTTAGTAAGTAAATAATAATAATAATAATAATAATAATAATAATAATAATAATAATAATAATAATAAACAAACAAACACAAAAAACATGTCCCTCCCTAAAATAAAAGTGTAGCGCTGGCACACAGTGCCACCACACCAAATTGAGAAAATTTAAGGCTGGACGGACCGATGAGGCAGAACATTAAGCAGGCCTCTACTGGAAGAGTGTGATGAGGACTGGGACTTTGGGGAGGTTTATTGTCATCCAAATTCCAAATTCCAAAGAAGATAAACGGTCTTTACCAACGAGAAATCAATTGCAAGTGGCTGTTCCGATAACACAAAATCATTTGCAAAGTTTTTCAAAAGAGGTGGAGAGTACTGGAAACCTACTGAGACTTGTTGCTACTTAGACTCCAGAGAGCACCACTGGTTGTTGTGAGTGAGTAATCATTGATAATTACCTTTGTGAGAGCTCCTAATGAACAATAATAAGGGTCAAATGGTTGCCATATTGCTGGAGGTGGAAGTCTCACTCTCCTATAAAGTACTCCAAATATATGCTCAAATCTATAACCTCTGATAATCTAGTCCCACTTCTAGTGTGACTTAGCCACTAAGCCCGGTGAACCTGTGTTTTTGATAGGAAGGGATGCATCAAGCGGGTAATTGGTGCCTTAAAACCAGTAGGTCTGGGTAAGTGGTGCTCGACAGTCTGGTAGAAATGGGGAGGAAATAAGAGACGAAGTAATTGGTAATAATTGTGGAACATGAGGAGGTGCTGGAAGAAACTGAGGAAGTGAGAGAGAAGACTGAAAGAGATTGTGGCGAAAGAGAGAAAAAAAAGTGATAGAATCATGCTTAAGAAACGAGACAGAAAAAAACTCTGAAGGTGCAGGTAGATAAAGTAAATGAAACAATGAAGTATTTAAACTGCAAGATCGTCACATAAACAAATAATTTGATCGTAGCAGGAAGTGTTTGGGTTGCGGAAAAATTCGGATTGAAAAGAGGTGGACGCTGTAATAGCAATGCACAGAGGTGGAAAAGAATAATAAAGACAACATAAAAGTTAAGAAAGGGTGCTAGTCAGACAGAGAAATTGAAACAACTGAATACAAATTACAGAGCGAAAAGAAAGGGAATTAAAACTGTTCTAGAAGAAATCAAACAAAGAATTGAAACAAAAAAGTACAAAAGTGAAGAGATATGAAAAGAGAAGTGAACAGTTCAGAGAGATTAGGTTGTTTAATCGGCACCATAAAAAGTTGGACGAAGGTCTTAATAGTTGGTTAAATTACCTATGGGGTGATATTTGCAGTGCAAAAAAAACAAAAAAAAAACAAAAAACTAAACAAACACAATGGAATTGCTTTGTGGCTGAAAAATGAGAAGAATGAAAAAAAAAATAAATTAAAGCAACCCCAAGATATGGTGAATCTGAGCAAGGAGAAAGTGAGCAAACCGTGTAGGGAAATTCTAAATTAGAAGGTCCTCGGACCAGCTGGTGTACAGAGGTATTGGATAAAAAACTTATAAATTTGCATGGAGGAATTGCATTGGCAGATGAGATTTACTAATATATGGAACAGCAAGAGATCTTACCAGAGGAACAAAAGGGATGTAGACAAATTAGTAGAGAGACCAAGGATCAGTTGCTTATTTATAGGATAATACTTTGGGATTGTAAAAGAAGATCCACAAATCTGTATATGCTATGGATAGATTACCACAAAGCATATGATTTGGTTCCACATAGCTTGACTAAGGAATGTATGGAATAGCAACGAATCTGCAAGATTTCTTGGAAAGAAGTACGAAACAATAAGTGTCATTTAAATCAAATGGAAGTCTTAGGGAAGTTCATGTGAAGAGAGGGATTTTTTTAAGGGGAGAGCTTGTCGCTATTGTTGCTTGTTTTGAGTATTACACCCTTGTCATTCATATCACAAACGTAAATGTGTGTTATGAGTGAGGAAAGAAGGAGTACAGAGTAAACCATTTATCATTTATAGATAACTTAAAGTTGTATGCAAAGAACAAGATCAGCTTAATATGTTTGTGTTGGTTGTTCAAATGTTCAGTAATGCAGTTAAATGGGCTGGTAAACAGAAAAATAAATAAATAAAATAAACAAAAAGTTTAATTAGAATCCATCACTCAATATTCTCTCTCAACTTCCAGCGTGCATTCTCCCCCTCACCTCTGCCAACTGGCATTTTAGTAAAAAAACTGACTATTTTCCATTTGCATATATGTGCTGTGGGCGATGTGATCTCGTGCGATTCCACGAGACTACAACTTATAGAGCCACAGTCGCTATCTTTAATCTCTCTCTCTCTCTCTCTCTCTCAGATCCCACCTAAAGGTAAGTCGTATAGCCACATAATGCACACACACGTGGACGCTTCCTTTTTTGCTTATTACATTAAATTCTACAAGTAATGACATAGGTATGAAATTTGGTATGAAGACTGCAGCGCACTGAAATTGAAAAGGGAAAAATTGTTGAAAGTGAGTAATACAGCTTTTAAATAAAGGAAATGATAAAAAAAGTTTGGAGACGAAGAACATACCTACTTAGGAATTGTGGAATAAGATAAAAGAAGCTGAAATGAAAGAAATAATAGGAAAAGAACACAAGTGAAGACTATGGTTGGTTCTTAGCTCAAGATTGTGTGGGAAAAAAACAAAATATGTGCAGTAAACACATGGGCATAGCTATATTTCGATATAGGGCAGATATTATTCAGTGCAAAGAAAACGAAGGATAATGACAGGAAGACGAGGAAAACGATAACAATGAATGAAACATTTCACCCAAATAGTGATGTACATATGTGAAAAGAAAAGAAAGAGAATTAGGACTAATAGGTGTAGAACAATGCGTAAAAGAAGAAGAAAACAGTTTGAAAGTTTACATCTCCAACTGTAAGTGAAAAGCTTATAAAAGGTACGTCAAAATTTGAAAACTTACCAGATAGCGAACTAGTTATGAACGAACAAATTATGAGGAGTATCACATTAATAAAACGGCTGAAAGTCCCATGTGTCGACTGTGTGGGCAGAAAAGTAAGAATGCACAACACCTCATCAGTAGTTATGAGAAGTTAGCTCAGAATGATGTACAAGAGGCGGCATGACAATATTAAAAGAAAAGTCCATTGTAATATACATAAGAAAAGTGTGTTGAAATGCAGTGAAAAATGGTACAAGCATGTTCCAGAAAAGGTGAAATTATTATTGGATATGAATATGTAATGTGATAATGTGATTGAAGCAAGATCAGATTTAGTTTTGTAGGCAAAAAAAAAAAAAAAAGAACACAAGGCAATAATCAACTAGCATTGTTATATCAATATATAACAATGCTAGTTGATGTGAATATGGAGGACAAAGAAAAGGAAAAGATCGGAAAGTATAAAGATTTGAAAAAGGAGATGGAAAGATTTAGAAAGTTGTATCCATTGTGGTTGGATTCCTGAGAAGTATAACAAAAGACTTTGACAAGTGGATTGAGAAATTTGGGATCCATTTAAATGTTGGAGTACTGTTCTAAAGACTTCCTCGTTGGGAACCGTCAAAATCTGTAGAAAGTGCTGAAAGACTGAGAAAAGAAGATGCTGATAGCCTATGGTCATTTATTATGATCCACCTATCAGCATAAAATCGGCAATAACAACAGTCTGGCACAAAATGTGACAATAATAATAATAATAATAATAATAATAATAATAATAATAATAATAATAATAATAATAATAATAATAATAATAATAGATCAAAAGATCCCAAAGGAGGTAAAAAGGAGAAGAAAGAATTTAGCCATGGCATGGATCGACTACAAAAAAGCGTACGACAGGATCCCCCAAGCATGGATAATAGAGTGCCTAAAAATGTATAAAATACCAAGCAGGATCACCAACGTAATAGAAAATGCAATGAAAACATGGAGACTGGAATTGACAGCTGATTGACAACACATAACAGAAATTAACATACAAAGAGGCATCTTCCAAGGAGACTCATTATCACCACTACTGTTCATCATAGCCATGATGCCCTTGAACAGTATTCTGAGAAAGTGCCAAGCCGGATACAAGTTCTCCAATACAGAGGAAAAAATGAACCACCTGATGTACATGGACGATCTGAAACTTTTTGCAAGGACCGAAAAGGAGCTAGAGACACTAATTAACACTACCAAGATCTTCATCCAAGATATCCAAGTGGAATTTGGAATGGAAAAGTGCGCACTACTAGTTTTAAGAAAAGGAAAAATGGAAACGACAGAAGGCATGGAACTACACAACCAAACAGAAATGAGGGCACTAGGAGAACAAGACGACTATAAATACTTGGGAATTCTGGAAGCAGACACCATCAGAGCAACAGAAATGAAAGAGAAAATTGGAAAGGAATACCTCAGGAGAACAAGAAAACTCCTGGAAACAAAATTATATAGCAGAAACCTAATAAAAGGTATTAATACATGGGCAGTATCACTAGTAAGATACTCTGGGCCGTTTATAGGGTGGACAAAAGAAGAACTGAGACAACTCGACCAGAAAACCAGGAAACTCATGACCATGAATAATGCACTACACCCAAAGGACGATATTGACAGACTCTACGTGAAATGGAAAGATGGCGGGAGAGGACTGATCTGTATAGAAGACTGTATGAAGGACACGGCAAAAGTCTAGAAAAATACATAATGCAAAACACTGAAAGGATAATTATGGCAGCGAGAGACACCGAAAAAAAAAACAGAAAACAGACAAACGACAAAACGAGAAAAGAGAAATGGGAAGAGAAACAACTCCACGGAAGACTCATAAGAATGACAAAAGATGAGAATAACGAAAATATCTGGACATGGATGCGAAAAGGACATATAAAGCGAGAAACTGAATATCTAATAACTGCAGCACAAGATAACTCGATAAGAACCAGCCATATCAAAGCAAGGATCGATAAAACACAAGAAAACAGCAAATGCATACTCTGTGGACAAAGAGACGAAACGATAAACCATATGGTAAGTGAATGCAGCAAACTTGCCCAAAAGGAATACAAAAACAGGCATGACCAAGTGGAGGGTGGTACACTGGGAATTGTGCAAACGACTGCATTTTGAGCGTACAGACAAATGGTACAAGCATAAACCTGCAACAGCACTCGAAAACGAGAACCACAAAATCCTATGGGACATGGACATACAGACGGACAAACCCATCCAAGCAAGAAGACCAGATGTCGTAATAATTAACAAGAAAGAAAAATCCTGTCAAATCGTAGACTTTGCAATCCCAGCTGATCACAGGGTGAGTATGAAAGAAAAGGAGAAACAAAGCAAATACACAGAGCTAGCCAGAGAGTTAAAGGGATTTGGATGATGAAGAAAATCAAAATAGTACCGATAATAGTAGGAGCACTAGGAACAATTCCGAAAAACTTCGAAAAAAGAATGTCAGAAATTGGAATCAGAGGAATAACTGCAAAAGTACAACGACTAACGATAATGAAAACGACTGAAATATTAAGGAAAACCCTTGAATGCGGAGAATAATACAAGACAATATAACGAATAAGCGTTACATGGAATGAAGAACACCGAAACTGCATATTTACAAGTTCTACACCCCCCATCACGCATCTCCCTCATTGTTTCATCACCGTTCACCCCCAATAAAAAAGAAAAGTGATACCAAAAGGTCGAGAAGGGTCAATAAGGACTAAAAGACAGAGGAGCGAGCACCAACCAGACCTCGGCTGGACAAGCTCAAAGAGAACTGGGACCTTGGGGAAGCTGAGTGCCACTCAAATTCCAGTATAAACCAATGGCCACTACCAGCGAGTAATCAATGGTAAGCGGCTGTTGCGATGATGCAAATTCATTTGCAAATGCTATCGAAGGAGGTGGAGAGAGCTGGACGTCTGGGAAGACTTGTTGTCACTCAGCTTCCAGAGAACACCATAGGTTTCCAATCCGATCGTTTGTTGGCTTGTGTGAAAGCTCCATGTGAGTCAATAATAATAATAATAATAATAATAATAATAATAATAATAATAATAATAATAATAATAATAGCCATAATGCCCCTGAACAATATACTGAGAAAATGCTAAGCTGGATACAAGTTCTCTAATAGAGGAAAAATGAACCACGTAATGTACATGGACGACCCGAAACTTTTTGCAAAACCGAAAAGGAACTAGAGACACTAATAACACTACCAGGATCTTCAGCCAGGATATCCAAATGGAGTTTGGTATGGAAAAATGCGCACTTCTAGTTATAAGAAACGGAAAACTGAAGACAACAGAAGGCATGGATCTACCCCAAAAAACGGAGATGAGGGCCCTAGGGGAACAAGACGCCTATAAATACTTGGGAGTTCTGGAAGCAGACACCATCAAAGCTACAGAAATAAAAGAGAGAATTGGAAAGGAATACCTCAGAACAAGAAAACTTCTAGAAACAAAATTATATAGCAGAAACCTGATAAAACGTATAAATACATGGGCGGTATCACTAATAAGATACTTAGGACCATTCATAGGATGAACCACAGAAGAACTGAGACACCTCGATCAGAAGGCCAGAAAACTCATGACCATGCACAATGCACTGCACTGAAAGGACGATGTTGCCCGATTCTACATGTAAAGATACTATGGCAATCGATCATTAGTGAGATTTCTTATAACTGTGAAAGGAAAGTAGCTTTGTCTTGGTAGCGTTAAATTTAAGACCATATAATCATGACGCTAATGAAAATAGGTTAAGTATCAAAGACATGGAAACCTTAACACCATATCCAACTTACGGGTGTAATATGAAAGGAATGAAAATATACAAAATTGCATCTGCTGGCATCACACATTTGGGGTGATAAGTTATTACTCAGACTCCAGAAAACATGACTAGTTATTGTCAATGAGCTATCAGTGATAATGCGTTGTGTCAAAATTTTAAGTAAACAACAACAACAACAACAACAACAACAACAACAACAACAACAACAACAACAACAACAACAACAACAACAACAACAACAACAACAACAACAACAACAACAACAACAACAACAACAACAACAACAACAACAACAACAACAACATTTTAAGTAAACAACAACAACAACAACAACGATAATAATGATAATAATGATAATAATAATCATAATAATAATAATAATAATGATAATAATAATAATAATAATAATGATAATTATAATAATAATAATAATAATAATAATAATAATAATAATAATAATAATAATAATACAATGCCAACACCTCGAACTATAAGAAAAGGTGATTCCCATTGATTCCCATTGTAATTGAAACGCTTTGGAACCGTAACAAAAAGCCACCATATATGGCTTAATCAGACTGACAAGACAATTTCTTTTCCAATTTTGCAAAAGCCTTGTCTGTTGTGAACGGCGGTAGTGTTAATACAGCTTGAATGTCTAAAATCAAAGGAATTTACCTGATGTTCAAGAAAAAAATCAACTAAAAACACCCGAAGGTTGAGACTACCATGGAATAATAATAATAATAATAATAATAATAATAATAATAATAATAATAATAATAATAATAATAAGATACTAAACTAAAGAAGAAGGGAACATGATGAAGTACGAAAATCAATCCATATAACCAGATTAACTTTAATATATCAGGTGCCTTCAATGAGTTTCCAGACTTTTTTTGTACAAGCATTTAAAATTGTTGTATATTCTGGAAAATTCAGTATCTTATTGCTATCCATCTTATGAGATGACTGACCAAATTTTATGGTTGGTTGGTTGGTTGTTTTGTTTTACGGCATATCAACCCTTTTCAGGTTATTTAATGTCGAATCTGGTGATTTTGAAGGACGAATTTTTGATATAGTATATTTGTTTTTTAAGTCGTATTCTATTTAACCCATAGTTGGGACCCTAACAGGTGCTACCACTCCGGGTCAGAGTGGACCTGGGAGCAATGGCAATTAAAGTGTGGCTCCACACTCCCTAAGGCCTGCAAGCTGGGGCCCTCACCATCGGATATAGTTTAAGGTCATATCCAGAACCCCAAATTTTATGATTTCAAGTTCAAATGAACAGCTACAGGAATTCGAATACACCCTGATTGCCACAACTGGTGACTTTCCAAAAATGCAATTATGATGTGAAGAACGGCATGCAATAAAATTCTATTTAAAACTTAGAAAAAATGCCACAGAAACGTATGGAATGCTTCAGATTGCTTTTGGGCCATCTTACATAAATCGAGCATCGAATTGATTGGCCAAATAAAGACTTCGATGGATAAGGACCATCGATTGTCTATAGAGACAATAAGTGCGTAGTTTGATGTCAGTGTAAACTGTACATACAATTAATTGCAAGGAACTGAAGATGCGGAAAATTTGTGTGAATGCACCAGTCAACAACTCTGTCCTTGCCACAAACTATTTGACTAAAGTAGACGTCAAGACAGTTCCTCATCCTCCGCTAAAGTCGAGACCTTGATCCCTATGACTTTTGGTTATTCCCTAAGCTCAAGAAAAGCCTTAGAGTCTGTCTTTATGAGATAAAAGAGGTTCTACCAAGGGTCATTGACATGCTCACACAAGAGGACATCCATGGGGCGTTCCAGAAATTGTTGGGACGGTACAACATGTGCGTTGCAGCCGGAGGAGATTACTTTTAAGAAGACTAGAGTTTTATGTATGTAATATCAATAAAAGTGTCAATACGAAAAAGTCAGGAATCTTATTGAAGGGCCCTCGTAATAATAAAACTGAAAACACAACTAAATACACAAAAGAAACATTACATGAAACCATCGGAACTGAAACTACTAGAGTAAATGAGAAAAACTATATGATAATACCCTCCTCCTAAAACAAAGTGCCGGAGAAAACGGTAATGAAGAGTCAGAGAGGATAAAAAGATCGATGAAGAAGAACACCATTCAGTCCTTCGTAAGAAGATCATAGTTATTACTGGAATCCTGATTCAAGTACTAAAGAAAACCAACGGCCGGTATCAGCAAGAAATTGATAGTAAATAGCTCTTACGAGAGCTCAAAGTGATTTTCAATGGTTACCAAAAAAAATGAGTGCTGGGAATATGAGGAAACATGTTTTAACTCAAACTCTAGGGAACACCACCTGTTGTTGACATTGAGCGATCACTGGTAACAACTCGTGTGAAAATTCTTTGTGAAAAAGTATTTGATTCTGGTTTAAGAAATTCATGGCCACACATGAATGATTATAACAAAACCTGAGATGTACGGTACAAAACGAACATACCAGAGTGGATGTCTAAAATAAGAACCACACAAACACAAGACAGTGTGAAGAGAACGATCTCAAGCACCTGCAGACCTATAAACTGTCTATAAACCATGTGTAAAGTTTCATATATTACATCTCTGATCTATTTTCAAGTGTTTTGAATTAACCTCACTCCTAGCACTAAGATTTAGGGTATAGTTTCATTCTGTTATGGCTTTGTTAGGACGATATAAAAGTGTAATGCAAGGGGAGTAATTATTTACTTCTTTGAGCAAAGTTGCCCCCCCCTTATCCGAGTCCTAGACTTTAAATTCTCGCGACTTCTCGCGAGATAAACAACCAGAAGTAGAGAGTGAAGGGAAAAGAGAGTGACTTTCAAAATAGAGAAGTAAGCATCATTCCCGTTTGTTCCAGTTATCATTCTTGGACTTCTAATCTTTCATGTATTATGTTTTAATTTTCAGTACGTTGTGTGTGCGTGTGTATGTATGTGTGTGTGTGTGTGTGTGTGCCTTCATAATAAACGTGTATCGCCATGTAACAGCGAGTGACTTTCTTATTTGTTCATAATTATTAAGTTCATGTTGCCAAGAGTGCATCTAGAAATGATATCTAACTTACTGGGGAACTAAATTGCTCCTTTTCCTTCTAAGACAGAGCATTCACTGGAACTTATGTAACAGACACTGATCTAAACATGATCAGTTTGGACTGGATTGAAAAACTCGATCTCTTCACGGTCCCATTAAAATCTGTCTTCAACACATTTTCTCTTAAGTCAGTTCAGGACACTGAAAAGCATTTTATTCAGACGCTTAAGTCCAAGTTCAGTGATGTTTTTCGAGGGGATTTGGGATGTTGCACAAAAATGAAAGCCATTCTCAAGTTGAAAGCGGATAACAAACCAATATTTAGATCTAAACGTCTTGTATCTTATGCAGCTCTCAACATAGTTGAAAAGGAACTGGATCGACTCAGAGAAGGTGGAGTAATAGAGCCAACAAACTACTCCAGATGGGCAGCCCCTATTGTTGTGATCTGAAAAGCAAATGGCAAAGTTCGCATCTGTGCTGATTATTCCACGGGACTAAATAATACACTAGATACACACCAATATCACTTACCAATACCGGAAGACCTTTTTGCCAAGTTAAACGGTGGAAACTGTTTTACAAAAATTGTTCTTTCCGACGCATTCCTGCAAATTGAAGTTGATGAGGACTCCAAGGAGCTCCTTACAATCAACATTCACAAGGGATTATTCCGATACAACCGTCTTCATTTCGGGGTTAAAACTGCGGCATTTATATTCCAGCAGACCATGGATGCGATGCTGACAAGCATAACAGGAGCCACAGCATTTATTGATGACATCATCCTCTCTGGCACATCCCAGAGTGATTGGCAACGGTTGGTAATGAACATTACATACCATGGTGCTTACCATTTCCTAACTGTCACTGATTCTGGGCCATCGCGGTTTTCAGTGTGGAGCCAATTAGCACGGCAGGACTCGGCAACTATAATTCGCCAGCTGGAAGGGGTCTTTTTTTAACGTGGCCCACCTCATGACCTTCTAACAGACAATGACAGCTTTCTGCCGAAAAGAATTCAAGACCTTTGCAGATGAACGGGGCGTGATATTTCGCTGTGCATATGCCCCAGCCGGGAATGGTATAACAGAGCGATGCCATCGCAATGTGAAACGGATCGCGACTAGAATGCACTGTTCAATAACAGAGGCGGTCTACTGGTACAACGTGACACCAAAAGATGATGAGTCATCTTTGACCTCCCCAGCCAATGCCATATACCAGTACGAGGTCCGGGTGAAAGGAATCGGCGTTATGCCACCAATAGCAGGTCCTGAGCATGGTCCATACCAAGTTGGAGACTACGTGTGGGTGAAGGCTCCAGAGAATCGGTATACCACGACGTTTGGCCAGGATCGGGTAACTGAGATAATCAGTCTACAATCCGTCTTAGTGGATGGGATACCCCGACACGTGAAGGACCTAGGCCCCCGATACCGTCCACTCTCGTCAGAAGATTCCGAAAGCACAACATCCTTAGAGAGCATGTCAGAAAGTCTGATATCCGATGATAAAACAGATTCAGACTTAATGAGGCAGGAGTAGAAGACGCGCGTGCGCCTGAGGAAGGCTCCACAATTGCGAAGAAGCACTCGACAAAAACGACCACCGCCTGGATGTAGCCTATGTGATCATCAGATCATGGTGTGTGTGTGAGGGGGGGGGGTAACGGAACTGAACAACACTGATGTTACAAATTATGTGCACAAGAACCACCGCAATTTGAACCTGGAATCTGTCGAGCACAAGAAAATAGAAGGGAAGAAAGATATGCAAATCGTGGTACTGACGCAATTAAAAGGCTGTATATAGGACTTTTTTTTTGCGAGAGAGTCGGAATGTAATCGAAATTTTGTGACGACGACGACGACGACGTTGAGAAATCGAGAGAAGATTGTTTTACGGAATTGGAATTATTTTTTTTTGTACGCGTTAGCACGAACGACGGTTTTTTTCTCTGAGTTAAAACATTAATTTCAACACTTCAGGATCCAAGAAGGGTATTTCGGTGTATACTGCCAATCGACTGCAACGATGGGCTACCATATTATTGGACTACAATTTATCAATAAAGTACCTTTCAACTAATTTGATTGGACACGCAGATACCTTGTCAAGACTAATTAGTACACACCAGCGGTTTCTGTTGTTGCATAAATATCCCTGGAGCCAGAAATCTCTTCACCGCTCACAGCGACGATAAGGGTACTACCGGTTACTTCTGACATGATTAAAGAAGCCACACCTTCTGACATTCTACTACAAGAAGTCATCCACTACCACCGTACCAAATGGCCAGCAGTACCCCATACAAACAGTTACTACCATTCTTTCAACGGAAATCTTCCTTATCAGAGGTTGATGCTATACTTTTCCTTGCCAAACGGGTCATCATTCCCTCATCATTGCAAAACAGAATTCTAAAACAATTCCATTTCGGACACCAAGGCATCAGTCGCATGAAAGCGTTAGCACGTGGTTACGTTTATTGACCCAAAATGAATAAACAGCTGGAAGATCTTGCACGCACTTGTACTTAAATGTCAGCTAGCAGCTAAATCCCCTCGAAAATTTATACTTTCTTCATGACCTATTCCAGATTCCCTCTGGTCACGGCTCTACATAGATTTTGCAGGGCCCACAAATGGACAATCCTTTCTCGTTGTAGATGCCTACATCAAATGGCCCGAAATATTCCAAATGAGCCACATTACTTCTGAGGAAAAATTTCCAAACTTAAGAAGATTTTCAGCAAGTTTGGCATTCCGGAGACTTTAGTCTCTGACAACGGCACCGCTTTTAACTCAGTCAAGTTTTCTACTTTCTGCCAACAAAATGGTAGCGACCACATTCGCAGTCGAACGGTCAAGTTAACCATCTTGTGGACACCTTTAAAAGAGCCCTTTTAAAACTCAGGGGAGAAGGGACAGCATCAGAAATACTTGAAACTTTCTTGAGAAGTTCTAGGGCAACAGCAAATCCTAACACACCAAACGGTAGCTCACCAGCCGAATGCTTGATGAATCGGAAAATCCACTTACATATTGATGTCCTCCGTCCAAAACCACATCATTCAATCAAGAGGAACACAAAAAGGGAACGACAGTACAACCGCCATCATGGTTCAGTCAAAGAACATTCTTACCGGGTGAAGAAGTCCTGACAAAAGACTACCGGAATAACAAAGAGTCATGGACCCAAGCCTACATTGTACGACGAACCGGAAATGTAACGTACGAGGTAAATGTCCAAAATTCAATTTGGGCTTGACACTCCAACCAACTGCGACCATCACATCTCCCAGACAGAATATCAGGTCACTCTATTCAACTAAATATCTTGCTGGACACCTTCACAAACATCAGAAGCTTCTCAGAGCACTGAAGCTGGAGTGCGGGAACCTAACATCCGGAAATCAGCTCGCACCCGTTGTCCAGCATAATATCTGCAGGTGGACCCCCAACTGAAATCGTACCAGCGACAAAATTTAAAGGAGAGTGTTAGGACGATACAAAGTATAATGCAAGGGGAGTAATTCTTTCCTTCTTTGAGCAAATTTGCCTCCCCTTTATTCGAGTCCTAGACTTTAAATTCTCGCCACTTCTCGCGAGATAAACAACCAGAAGTAGAGAGTGAAGGGAAAAGAGAGTGACTTTCAAAATGGAGAAATAAGCATTTGTTTCAGTCATCATACTTGGACTTCTAATCTTTCATGTATTATGTTTTAATTGTCATTACGAGTGTGTGCGTTTTCATAATAAACGTTTATCGCCATGTAACAGCGAGTGACTTTCTTATTTGTTCATAATTATTCCACTCTTTTATTATGTCCTGCAAACATACACACGTGAAGGCTGGACACCCTTCGCTAAGATATTTTATGTTATATTAATCTTAACTCATCCCACTATATAACAGGCTGAGTCAATGGCAGGGGAGTCCACCATCGGAAATGCGCCACGCAACTATATCCCATCAAATGTTAGCCCCATGTGGATGGAGATCCTTCGGGTATGGGCTAAAGATTAAAACTTCTGTGGATACGGTTAAAGAATGAAGGAAGGAAGAATGGCAGTGTATATTTAGCAGGTTAGTAGAAATCATAACAGTTTAACCAAAGCAAAAAGAAAAAAAATGGGAAGGAGGACACAAAATCCAGAAAATTGAGTTTTATCATTTTTTTTGGTTCTTGTTTTAATTTACAAAAATCAGCAACTCAACTGCGCTGCAAAAAATGATATTAAAAAAAAGGCAAATATGATAGAAGAAAATATTTCAAAATTCTCGATACTAGGAAGGCCCATCAGGGCTAAAGTTCACATGATATCGGAAACTGGCAGTCAATGACTTCCTTAGTCGGAAGAATCAACATGTGGATCGACCGTATTGCATAAATACGTCAATTTCAAATTCTTTAAATTCGATTAACAAGCATCGAATATAATACAGGATTTTCTTTTGTTTTTGAATAAGATTTTAGGGAGCAATCTATTTCATTTGGTAAGTTCACGTGAGATACATTAATCCATATATATAGTTTATAGGAAGTATGCGGCCTTATGCCTCTTTGAGTAAGTCTGGTCCGCAGTATAAAATCACTCCAACGGAATTCTTGGTTCAAAACAAAATAAGGGTTACTGATTGGTTACACCTATGACATGTTTTAATTCTCTTTTGTCTCATGCGACGAGACTGCCTTGTCTTATGGTGACGCTGTTTTATGGGTCACTTGGCGTTGATCTATCACGCATAAACTGAAATAGAATACTGTTGTATAAACATGATTAGAAACACAGAAAGCACATCACATGAAACCAAAGAAACTGAAATTACCAGGATAGATATAACAAAAGTCAAAGGAAAGAAACCTAATCTGAGAGACTCACGCCACCAAGTTGTGAGGGTCAGGAAAGTTGGAATAACTGATGAAAGAAAATGCAACATATTAAAAAAGCACAGAGATTACTAGAATCCTGAGGAAGGTTGTAACCACAAGCAAGTAACAAATGACTTTTATAAACAAGAAATCACTGCTGAATAACTGTTGCGAGAACGCAAAGTAATTAAATTGGAGAGTGCTAATAATATGAGAAACCTTGTTGTAACTCAGACTTAAGGAAAATCATTTATTGTTGCTGATAATGATTTGTGAGAGAAGTTCGAGGAACCAAATGAATTAAATAATAATAATGATGATGATAATAATAATAATAATAATAATAATAATAATAATAATAATAATAATAATAATACGCACTGGTGCAAAAAGACGCAGAAAAAGGGACCATCCCCAGCAACTACAGGCCTATAACCTATTGACCTACAATGTGGAAAATACTAACTGTACAACTGAGGGTATCTATTTATCAATCCCTTCATAACCGCGGACTACTTCCAGAGGAACAGAAAGGATGCCAAAAAGAAAAAAAGAGGAACAGATGATCTATTATACATAAACCAAAGGATTCTGAAGGAAGTCAAAAGTAGAAAAATGAACTTAGCCATGCCATAGATAGACTATAAGAAAGCAGACGATAGAATTCCTCAAGGATGGATAATAGAATGCCCGAGAATGTAAAAAGTACCAGGTAATATAATCAATCTGATAGAAAATGCAATGAGAACATGGAAAGTTGAACTGGCAGTAGATGAACAATACATAACTAAAAACCAAATACAAAGAGGGATCTTCCAAGGCGATTCCCTATAACCATTAGTGTTCATTATAGCCATGGTGCATCTGAGCACCATACTAAAAAATGCCAAGCCGGATACAAATTCACAAACACAGAAGACAGAATGAACTACCTAATGTACATGGACAACCTGAAACGGTTTGCAAAAACAAAGACAGGACTAGAAACACTAATAAACACGACCAGAATATTTAGCCAGAGTATCCAAATGGAATTCGACATGAAAAATGTGCACTGTTGACCAGGAGGAGGGAAAACTAGCAGCAAAAGGAGGTATAGAACTACCCAATTAAACATAAATGAGGGCACTAGGTGAACATGATAGCTACAAATATTTGGCGATGCTGGAAGCAGGTGCCATTAAAGCAACGGAAACGAACGCAAAAATAGGAAAAGAATACTCTAGAAAAACAATAAAACTTCTCGAAACAAAACTATATAGTCGAAATCTAATTAAAGGAATAAACTCGTGGGTAGTGTCACTAATAGGATACTCTGGACCGTTTATAAGCTGGCGCATAAATTACCTAAGGAATCTCGACCAGAATACCAGGAAGCTCACGATTCACAATGCACTACACCCGAAGGATGATACTGACCGACTATATGTGAAAAAGAAAAGACGAAGGATGAAGAAGACAGTGTAAATAATACACACACAAAAAAAAAAAGAATTAGAAGAATACATAATGCAGAATAAATAATTACTGCAGCAAAAGAAATGAAAGAAACAAACAAGATAAAAAAGACGAGGAATAGGACGCGGAAAAAATAGGAAGAAAAACAGCTACACAGACGATTGATAAAGATGACAAAAGAAGGGACTAACGAAAACGCTTGGAAATGGCTACAAAAAGGAAACCTAAACAGGGAAACGGAATCACTAATAACAGCTGTACAAGATAACGCAATTAGAACCAGCCACGACAAAGCAAGGGTGGACAAGACACAAGAAAACATATGTTGCATACCCTGCAGACAAAGTGACGTAACAATAAACCACATAATAAGTGAATGCAGCAAACTAGCCCAAAAAGAATGTAAAATAGACACGATAAAGTGGGGGAAGGGAGTACGTTGGCAATTATGCAAACAATTGCATCTTAAACACACACATAAATGGTACAAGCTCAAACACACACATAAATGGTACAAGCTTAAACACACACATAAATGGTACAAGCTTAAACACACACATAAATGGTACAAGCTTAAACACACACATAAATGGTACAAGCTTAAACCGGCAGCAGTACTTGAAAATGAAGGTCACAAGATCCCATGGGACATGTTCATACAAACGGATAAATCCATCTAAGCAAGAAGACCGGATGTCATAATAGTTAACAAGAAGGAAAAGACCTGCCAGATTGTAGATTTTGCCGTTCCATCAGTCCACAGAGTGAAAATCAAGGAAACTGAGAAGCAGAGCAAATACACAGAACTGGCTAGAGAGCTCAAAGGGATCTGGAAAATGAAGAAAGTAAGGGACACCACTAATAGTAGGAGATCTTGGAACGATACCGAAAAACTTAGAAAAAAATGGGGGATATTGGAATTAGAGGGATGGCTGAGAAGATACAACGAATCTCAATAATGAAAACTGCAGAAATCTTAAGAAAAAACCTTGAATGTGGAGACTAACACCACCCATGAACGACACACAAACTGGACACAGAAACGGTACATGTGCAAAACACAAAGGAACATTGCATGGAATCATGGAAACTGAAACTGTATAATTGTAAGATACCGCCACTCCTTTTTTGTGAGTGTCTTTATAAACGGGCACAACGCCAAATAACAAGGGTTAAGGAGGATGGAAGGACCAAGGAGGAAACATACTAGCCAGACCTCTGTTGTGCAAATAGGCATTTTGCCACCCAAATCCTAGTGAAGACCAATAGTCGCCACCAACAAGAAATCAATGGTAAGCGGCTGTTGCGATGACACAAATTTTTGCAAAAGTTATCGAAAGAGGTGGAGAGTACTGGAAATCTGGGGAGATTTGTCACTCAGACTCCAGGGAACACCGCATTTGTTCTCAAAGAGCAATCTTTGATTATGGTTTGTGTGATTACTCCTAGTGAGTGAATAATAATAATAATAATAATAATAATAATAATAATAATAATAATAATAATAATAATAATAATAACTAGCAGGACCCGTGGAAATTCCATGGTAGTTAAAATCTTTTAAAACACATCAGTAAGAAATTCCTTATTGTTATATTACAAAAATGAACGCATGGAAGCAAGTAGAACAAAGAACTTTAGTTTAAACTTTTATTGAAGGTCAATGCGATCGTAACTGATGCTGTTGATATTGTCAGGAAGTGCTGGTGATGAGTGAGGCGGTGACAGGGACATCGATCAGCTGCTTGGAGTGAGAATAGTGGTCAGTCAGCAGGTTCTTGAGAGTCAGACTGTGAATTTAAAAAAACTGTGACATTGTTGACATCGATTTTGTGAAAGTTCTGCTGACCCCAAGTTGTTTAATATTTCAGGGCATTTTGGATTACACGTGTGAGTAATGAATAGGTCACAGAAAACTGCCATTGCATCTTGATAAAGCTGTTGTAGATTCCTAGGACTTCCTGTAAATGTAGATGGTAGAATAACTGGTACACCAGAATAACCATCTTCATTCCTTGTTAAATGATCCATTAAGCCAGAATATTCAGCAGCTCTTGGTTGACTTTGATAGCTTTTAATGAAGTTAAATAAGCAACCGTCAACTTTTACATATGCAATAGACTTTTCTATTTATTTAATGAAGATTTGGAAATTCACAAATATTTTTTTTTAAGTCGAATTATTGATATAGATTTCAATTAAATAAAATAAACTGTAAATCTTTTAATAAGGAATAAATATTTATTTAAACCATAATTATTGAAACAAAGTATTTTACTGCATAAAAAAACGGTTATGGGGAGAAGGGTTAACTATTTTGAACCTTCACCTAAATAACGATTTAATGAAAAAAATGTTTAAAATGTTCTTGTATCTGTTTTATAATTTTTGTTTAATAAGAAAAATCAATAAACTTTGATAGCACTATTGTAAGAATCATGCTGAAAGCCATTCTTAATATGGGGAGAGGGGTTAACTATTCTCAAACTACACTTAACAATGTAAAAAAAATAAGGGAAAATATATGTATGAACAATAAATATTTCTTCAGTTAAATAAAATATACTGTAAATCTTTTAATAAGGAATAAATATTTATTTAAACCATAATTATTGAAACAAAGTATTTTACTGCATAAAAAAACGGTTATGGGGAGAAGGGTTAACTATTTTGAACCTTCACCTAAATAGCGATTTAATGAAAAAAAAATTTAATGGTCTTGTATCTTTTTTTAATAATTTGTTTTAAAATAAGGGGGAAAAAATCTTTGATACCGCTATTGTAAGAATCATGCTGAAAGCCATTCTTAATATGGGGAGGGTGGTAACTTTTCTGAAACTTCACCTAACAATGTAATAAAAATAATGGAAAATTCTTTAGTTAAATAAAATATACTGAAAATCGTTAAATAGGAAATAAATATTTCTTTAAATAAATTAAATCGTAAGTAATGAAACAAAGTGTTTTATTTCATATTAAAAAAAATTGTTGTGTCCATTTTTTATAGTATTTAAATATGTATGCCCTGTCGGTGGGCATTAGAAGATGATGACTGCCTGTAAAAGAAGCAAAATAAAACGAACAAAACATAAGTAATAATTATGTAAACAATGTGAAGCTGTATAAATGTTACAAAATTACTCGATTCGGCATTAAATAACACGAAAAAGGATTGATATGCCGTAAAACAAAAACAAAACAGAACAAGACGTAAAATATGTTTTGACTCTGTGTTACTGTTACTCAGTGTATTTGCGAATGGTGACTTTGGTTATTTATTTAATAAAGTCATTCTTGACTTTTGTAACGTTTATTTCTAAACATATTTTTTGTTATGTAAGGCTCACTCAAAAGTAAATAAAAATAAAAAAATAAAAAGATAAAGTGGCACAGTAAAAAAAAATCGAACTCGTAGCGTTAAATGTAAAAAATATATTTATTACTGAATAAAATAGAATAAGCGTTCCGTACTATAGAAGACATCGTTAAAAATGTAAGTAAAATACTATACTATTTAAACTGTGGAACGATACCTTCTATGCATAATTGTCTTTAAAATAATCCGGAACCATAAATAGACAGTTCATATATATTTTTTTGTTTTTTGTTGTTGTTCAGGAAGTTTTGGGAAATAAAAGGGTTTAATGATTTTTAACTAATAAAGATTGAACAATAAAGGGAGATAATTCACATTAATTAATGTTTGCGATGATGATGACGCGTTTCATTAATTAATGTTTGCGATGATGATGACGTGACACCGTACGGACAAGCATATTAATATATAGATAATAATAATAATAATAATAATAATAATAATAATAATAATAATAATAATAATAATAATAATAATAATAATAATCATGAGCGTTCTGGAAGCAGACACCATCAAAGCAACAAAAATAAAAGAGAAAATTGGAAAGGAATACTTCAAAACAAAAATAAACTCCTCGAATGTAAACTATATAGTAGAAACCAAATTAAAAATATAAACACATGAGCAGTGTCACTAGTATGATACTCTGGACCATTTATAAGTTGGGTCAAAGAAGAACTCAGACACCTCGACCAGAGGACATGCAAACTCATGACTATGAACAATGCACTACACTGAAAGGATAATACTGACCGACTCTATGTAAAAATGAAAACGGGGGAAGAGGGCTGGTTTGAATGTAAATGATACAAAAAAGAATTAGAAAAACACGTAATGTAAAACACCGAAAGAATAACTACTGCAGCAAAAGACACTGAAACAAAAAACAAAACAAACAAACAAAAAAAACGAACAAAACAGAAACAGAAGAAACGAAGGGTAAGACGAGAAAAGAAAAATGGGAAGAGAAACAACTACACGGACGATTCATAAGGATGACAAAAAGATGAGAATAACGAAAAAACTTGGACATGGCTACAAAATAGTAACCTAAACAGAGAAACGGAATCCCTTATAACAGATGCACAAGATAACGCGATTATAATCAACCACATCAAAGTAAGATTCGACAAGACAAGAACACAGAAAATGCAGACTCTGTGAACAAAGAGACAAAACAATAAACTACATATTAAGTGAATGCCACAAACTAGTCCATAAGGAATAGAAGAATAGACATCATCAAGTGGGGAAGGCAGTAGACTGGGAATTATGCAGACAACTGAATCTTGAATACCCAAACAAATGATACAAGCACAAGCCGGCAACAGTAATTGAAAACGAGTCTCAGAATCTTATGGAACATGGATATACAAATGGATAAACAAATCCAAGCAAGGCGACCAGATGTCATACTAGTTTACAAGAAGGAAAAGACCTGCCAGATTGTAGATTTTGCCATTCCAGCAGACAACAGAGTGAAGACCAAGGTGACGGAGAAACGGAGCAAATACACTGAACTGGCTTGAGAGCTCAAAGGGACATGGAAGATGAAGAAATCAAGATAGCAAGATAAAACTACTAATAGTAGAAGCGCTAGGAACAATACCGAAAATCTTAGAATAGAGAATGAGAGAAATTGGAATCAGAAGGATGGCCGAGAAGATACAACGGATAACAGCAATGAAAACGGCTGAAATATTTAAAAAAAAAGTTGAATGCGTGACATGAGCTACAGACACAAACTGGACATACAGAAAATTCTACAGCTGTAAAACACAAAGGAACATCACATGGAATAATGAAACTGAAACTGTATAATTGTAAGTTAACCCACTTGCCCCCTACTCTCCCCCCATTTTTTGTGTGTATATCACCAATAGCTGACGCCACACCAAATAAACGAGAAGAGTCAAGGAGGATGGAAAGATTAAGGAGATAAAGCACTAATCAGTCTTCCGCTTGATGAGTACAAAGAAAACTGGGACCTTCGGGAAGCTTTTTGCCACCCAAATTCCAGTGAAGAACAATGGTCACCGCCAACGAGAAATCAACGGTAAGCGGCTTTTACGATAACATGTTCACTTGTAATGGTTATCGAAAGGAGTAGGGAGTATTGGAAATCTGGGGAGACTTGTTGTCACTTAGACTCCAGAGAATTCCACAAGTTGTTCTCAAAGAGAAATCTTTGATGATGGCCTGTTTGACCACTCCTGGTGAGTAAATAATAATAAGCTAAAAAAAGCTAAAGGTCAACGTAAGCTTGAAGTATAAAAAGAACGCTTGAAAAATTAAAAAAAAAACATGGATGACAAAGAAAAAAGGCTAACTAAGAAACAATAAGAATAAAATCAAAATATACTCGCAGATAAAGGAAGACTGAGAAAATTCACATATAAACTCAAATGAACAATGAAATCCATTTTTACCAAAATGTAAACGGACGATGATCGAAAAACAGAGCAACCGGAAGTGACAGAAACAAGACTCTTCTGGAGCAATATATGAAAAAAACGACAAGGTCACAACAAGAATGTCTTGAAATAACAGGGTGAAAAAACACAGCAATAAGCGTTAACAGTTGGTATGTGCCTTCCGTACCGGTCTTCGAACTCTAAATCTGTCCGATATGAAAAGTAAAACAATAAATACAAGTTTAAGCGCTATCATGGTTCGGGACGGCAATACAAAAAGACGTTTATTTTGTTCGAGACAATGACATTTTTATCTCGTGCACGTAATGTTGCTGTTAGTTGAAAACAAAAAGAAAATTACGACGGCGGCGAAAGAGAAGAAATAGAATGCTGATGTTAAGAAGAATTATTATCTCTGCTTTCGCTGCTTTAAGAAGAAGCCAGCGTTTTGTCGTGAAAGAAACATGGACACAATATCGACATCGTTTACTCCCAACTCGAATGAATTTACGTGACTAAAATAGAGATCAATTCCCAGAGAAAAACTATGGACAGTCTTTCAAGCTATTTCGGCCGTAACTATGGCGAAGATACAAATCAGCAGTAATATGGCGAAGCCGTTCACCAGTGAAAGTGATTGCGTGGCTGAAGAAACTGAGATTCGTAGTGAAACTCCAGAAGTTCGATGATATGGCGAACCTGCTACAATTGTGCCTGGAAGGGGATGCATTGCCCCCTCCCACCTACTTGAAGATGGATGAACGTTGATGCAAGTGAAGTGAATCGACCTTATTTTTGAATTGGCATCACCGATATTATTCAGTTGGATTTCTTGAAAAATTGTCGACGTTGTAAAATTAATATTTTAAAATACGATTCGGTTGAATGTTAAATGCGCATTCGGAAGTCAAAGTGAAAATTCGTCATACTATGGAGAATTTTACATATTCAAATTCTAGATTTTGCGAAAATTCGCTATGCTACAGAGAATTTCACATTCGAATGTCAAATTTTGTGAAAATTTGTCGGGCTATGGCGAATTTTAATTATGCAAATGCAATTAGAACTTTGTGAAAATTAATTGTTCTATAGATAATTTTGAATAATAATTCAAATGCCGGACTTTGAAATTGTCGTCGTCGGGAAACGAATATATTAAAATACGATTGAGTTGAATGTTAAATGCGCATTTGGAAGTCAAAGCGGAAATTCGTCATGCTGTTGAGAATTTTAAATACGCGTTTAAAAGCCGAACATTGTGAAAATTCGCTACGCTACAGATTCGAAAGTCGGACGTTGTGAAAATTTTAATGATTACATTACGAATCGAATCTGACTTTTGAAACATACGTCCTTAAGTTATAAAAACGGTTTGTTACGATTCTAGCGTAGTGTGGGTCAGTTTCGTTTAGCGGTATATCCTAGACCAATTTCGTCTGGCGGTGTATTATGAGCCAGTTGCGTCTGATATTGTATTGTGGCCCAGTTGCGTCTGGTGGTGTATCGTGAGACAGTTGCGGCTGGCAGTGTAGCATGGACTAGTTATAGTAAGATACAATGACGATGAAACAGAGCCGGATGATTTTCATGAGGCAAAAATGGAAGCATATGCTCCCAAGGAAGCCCACAACTCCGAAAGATCCCCACTTCTGCGAAGGAGTACCCGACAAAAAAAAACAAAACAAAAAAAAAACGACCGCCATCGAGATCAGGGACAGGTGTAATAACGGTGTGGGGAATCATAGCAACAAGCGCTAACGATTGCCGTGGGCACTATGTAGAGAAGTGCTGGCATTCAAATCTAAAACCCGTCCGATATGAAAAAATAAAGATAAGCACGTGGTTCGAGACAACAGTATAAAAAGACGTTTATTTTGTTCGAGGTAGTGAAATTTTTATCTCGTGCACGTGAGGTTGTTGTCAGTTTCGAAGAATACAAAAAGAGAATTACGACGGTGGCAGCGAGAAAGAAGAAATAGAAAGTTGATTGTTAAGAAGAATTCCGAATTCGACCTATTTTTTTCTGCTTTCACTGCTTTAAGAAGAAGCCAAAATTTCGTCGTGAAAGAAACACAAACAAATTTACGTGACTAAAATATTAGATAATCTCCGGGCAAAAACTATAGAAAATCTTTTATGCACCATGGTTGAAACACACGGAGAAAAAAAACTCCATGAATTAAAAAAAGAACTAGACCTAAATTAATGAAAAATGCCCATGACAACCATAAGAAAAATAGTAACTAGAAAGCACCTGGCTACAGCGGAATACATGAATACTAGTTTAAATAATCCACTATTCCACGTAGAAGACAATTAGTAATTCAAATTAAATCAACGTTTCTATATGAACTCACACCCTTGACGTTATTATCGCGTTGCCTACGCACAGTTCAAACATTTTAAAATACAACCGCTGAGATACAACGCGCGGCTCTTTACAAACAGTCTTTTCTTTCTCCAACTTTACAGTATGGCAAAGAAGAAGAAAAGAAAAAAAGAAAACAAAACAACACACTGAAGATGAAATATATTTGTTATAAATTTCAAACAAGTAAAATATTTGTTTATTTTCCTAATATTACATTGTGATTTGGCTTTCAAGCGCACTTGCTGCGTATTTTATTTTATTATCATCCCATTAGTTCCCCCCCTCTTCTCCGAATCAATCTAGCGATAGTCTACCATCTTGTAAATGCTAAGCTTCTTTCTGACCAAAAGAATGGATTTAGATGAGCCAGTTCGATTGCAGATATTTTAACTGTCATCTCCGAACACATATACTATGCACTGGATAAGTCAGAAGTTAGAGATGTAGCCCTTGATATGTTCAAGGTCTAGCATGAAGAGTTTCTCATAGAAATAAAATCATATGGGTACGAATACTTAGTATAATACGATTCTTCTTAGACAAGAGAAAAATCCAGGTTGTTCTCGATGAGCATACGCCTGAACAAGATGATATTAATGAATGTACTCCCCAGCGTTCGATCCTTCAATCTTTATTATTCCTTGTATTCATAAACATCCTCCCTGTAGTGTCAGCAGCATACCTATGCTGCTGACACTACATTCTATATTAGAGGAAAAACGAATATACACATATCCAAGGAAGTGAGAGACAAGTAGCAGATGCACCAGCCCAAATATAACAACAGTACTCCATACATGGGCGAACGGTGGCCTTATAGAGGTACAGGATACTTTCAGGCGTAAGTAATTTTCTAGCACGGTAGAGAGACCCCACCTTCTTTGCAGCAGCCTTGGCAATGCTCTCAATGTAGGCCGAGGAGTTTAAAGGAAGTACTTTTAGATAATGTGTTCTTGGCAATTGCTATTGGTGATAGTGAAGGTTTCTTGTAATTATTGAAGGAAACAAGCTTAATCTTAGCAGCATTGAATGTAACTCGATATTTTTGTCCGCATTCCGCTACAGATTGGAGGTCATCATCTAGTGTTTCTGTCATTTCCTTAGATATGTGTTCATTTGTTTTCCCCTCGTGCCTACTATAGAGAGTGGTGTCATCAGCAAATATACCCATCTCAGAGACAATTTTATCAGGGAGGTCATTTATGAATATCAAGAATAATAAAGGTCAAAGGATAGACCCCTGAGGTACTCCCGCATTTATATCATATTGTTTAGATGTACGACCGTCGAGGACAACCTGGATTTTTCTCTTACTTAAGAAAGATTTAATTAGATTATGTATTCTTCCAGTGATACCATATGATCTAATTTTCCTTAGAAGACCATCATGCCATACCCTGTCAAAAGCCTTAGATATATCGAGGGCTACCGCTCTACCCTCCCCTGTTTTGTCCAGTGAACAGTATATGCGTTCAGAGATTACAGTTAGGATATCTGCTGTGGAACGGGCTTGCCTAAATCCATATTGATAGTCGGTCAGGAGTTTAGCAGCTGTAAAGTGGTGGACTAGAGCTTAATTTATTAAGGACTCAAATATTTTGGCCAAAAGCGGGAGAAGGCTAATGGGGCGATAATTTAATGGGTCAGTCCTTCGCCAGGATTCTTGAAGACTGGTACTACAGGAGCGGTTTTCCAGCAGTCAGGAAAGCAAGATTCGTTGAGGCATTTGTTGCATAGTTTGGAGAGAACTGGAGCAACCTCATCGGAGCATTTTTTTAATAGCAGTCTGGATGAGATCGGGTCCACATGCTTTTGAGGTGTCAAAGTTTTTTATGATACCATTTTCAAATCATCTATTGTGGCGTCTGTCCAAAAAGGAAAATCAGGGAGGGAGTGGTGTGCCGGATCCAATGTGGAGTTAGAGGCATACCGACTGGCAAGCAGGTTAGCCTTCTTGGTTGCCGTGCGACCTCATGATTGTTTCATAGTGGGAGAATTGTTTACTACCCATTATTTACTACACTGTTGTAGATTTTCAAAAAGTCCCGGGTTCCTAATTTCTGTGCTTCGATGCGTTTTCTGGTGGTTTCAGTGTACTCTGTCATAACTGTCGCTATTTCTCTCTTACAATTATTTCTAGCTTTTATATACTTCTGTCTGTTTGAACTGGACTTATGTCGGTTGAATCTGCGGAACGCATGCTGCCTTTGAGCAATGGCAGCTGCACAAGTAGAAGTAAACTATTGGGGAGAGTGGGGCTTGCTGTAGAATTTCCGTGTGGGAACATATGCTTCAATTGCAGTTTTGAACCATTCAGTGGTCTCATTTGCGCACTGTTCAGCTGGAAGAGAAAAGATATTTCCTCATGGGGCATCTCTGATAAGATCCCTGATGGCTTCTCAGTCAGCCATTTTGTCATACCTCGTTGTTTTGAGTAGTGGGTCTTCAGTTTTGAGTCGGGAATTTAGGGCTATTTCTGCCATTATCACAATATAATCAACATTCCCGAGTGGGCTGTGGGCATTCGTTGTACAATCATCGGGAACTGTGGTTAGAAATAGATCTAGAAGTGAGACATGTTGATCTTGCTGGTCTGGGAAATATGTGGAAAGTAACCGTCTGTGATAGGGAATGAGATATAGAGAAGCTATGTGTTGTGCTACCAGCTGCCTCTATGTAGGTAGAGAACCCAAGCCAGTTACTGTGGTGGACATTAAAGTCACCAAATACATATACTTATGCGCTAGTATCGAGGGAGAGTGCTATATTTATGCTGTCAGCGACTTTGTTTATTAGAGTACAGTTTTGGGTCAAGGGAGAGCGGTAGAGAAAATACAAGTAGCTAATATTATGTTGCATGTTTAGTCTGAAGCGCATAAAGGCCTGGTTGTCTGATTCTAGTTTTGTTTCTCTAGTGAGGGGGAGGGTGTTACGAATGTAAACTCCAAGCCCGTGCATATGTCTGAGTCCTTACGACAAAGTGGGAGATAACAATGCATGTTAAAATGGTTAGAGGGAAAAGAGGAGCGTAGGTTAGCTTCACTTAATGTTAAGATATCAGAGGTGTTTACTAGGGGAAATGATTCCACGTCATCTAAGTTTGTTCTAAACCCGCAGATATTCGTAAATGCAAGCCTCAAGGAAGGAGGCTCGTTGTTTTTTTTTTTTGCTTTTTGTTTAGTTTTGTCTTGGTTTTGACGTAATTTTAGATTGAACTGTCATTTCATTTTATTTAATTTAAAAGTTTTAGTCAGGGTGAGTGAGGGGTGCTGGACGAGTGGTTTTGCAGAATATCAGACATGCAATATAAGTAGACTATCAGCTGTCTTTTCCCACAGGATTGTGGCCCCAGGAAAACCCACCAGAGATGAGTGCAGGGTCCCTTTCCATGCGCGACATGGCACTACAAACATCCAGATATTATACAACTGTTGATGGAGCAGATGCTCTAAACGCTACCAAAGAGTTAGGGCTACTGTACTATCAGTCGGAAACAGCAGCCAAGAACTGTCAATCCGGTACCCTCAACCCATTAGACAAAAGTCAGCCCACTCCAACTGTACCAGCATATATGATACTGAAGCACCCCCACAGTGTCCAGTTTAGGGGGATGGGATGTGGCGGGAGCGGGAAAACGGCGTTCGTTGCCCTAATCAGAGAACAAGGTCGACCACTGGGTGATTCTGTCGAGTCCCTATGACAGTGCCTCTACGCCTGGCTAATAGGCAATGAAGGAGTATGAAAACCAGGCGATAGACAGAGCCTATCTCCTCCTTAAGCAGTTTAGGTTTGCCAACCGGTAATTTGTTTGAGTCACCAACTCTAGGAAGGTTGTCGTCCAGGACTTAAGAGGCCTCCCTTTCCTAGGTTTAGCTTCAGAGTTTTCCTTAACCTGGGAATATCTACGGGTCCATCAGCACCGAGAGGGTTTGCCCGCGCCTGGATCATAAACCAGGTATTTCTGCGACCCCGCATGGGTAGTTAATGTTAATCGGTTATTTAGTAGGTTATATATCTACTGGAAAGTTACACTTCTCGAAGTGATTGAAAAGGACATTACTATGCTTTCCATTTTCATTGTTAACGGGATAAGTGGGAATTCATGTAGTCGAAGCAATTAAATTTGCAACAGGATTAGTTTGAGAGAGAGAGAGAGAGAGAGAGAGAGAGAGAGAGAGAGAGAGAGAGAGAGAGAGAGGAGTTAATGTATGGTTTGGATATAGTTAATATATTAGTTTAGGAATAGGATAATATGTTAACGTATTGTTAACTTGATATTAGGAATTAAAATTTGGTGTTCAAATTCTGAGTAATTAAGATGGCAGAAAGATGCTCAATATAGATACAAGTAACAATATTTGATTTGGAGTACGGTTCAGTATAGGTATAACTGGAAAATGTATAAGTTATGGCGTATTATGTAAGTATAATTAGGAATAAATGGTATGTTTTTAGTAGATACGAATATATGGAATTTTATATATTTAATATGTTTGTTGTCTTCAGATTTCTAACTAAAGAAGATAGCTTCGCCTTTCTTTTAAAATCCGGAAGTTTGTATTTTGTATAATGATGAGTATCAGTTCAGTTTTTATGTATTAATTATTGTAATATTATCTCCTATCAAAGGGAAAGAGATAGAGGTTTGCTATGTATTATAGATCATTTTAAGTTTATGTATAAGACTACGGCTAGGAAGTTAATGTGTAACGATTACGAAAAAGCCAGTCTACTAAGGTTTAAGGGGTTGGATCTAAGAACCCCTCTAATTTACGTGCATTGGGTTAGATTTAATGGCAGCTTGGGAAATAGAGCAGTTGGTTAGTGATCAGGAGATAGGAGTTAAATAAGAGAGTACAGGATAATTACACGTTAGGGTGTAGAGTTTGAGGTAGAGTTTAGAGAAAAAAAGAGTTTGGCATGCAAAACAGACAAAGGCAGTCATCTTGGAGGTAAGTATCTATAGGATATAATTGGATATACGTAGTATACTAGCCGCGGTATTTTTACGGTTTTGAGAGAAGTCATAGGTACACAGTATCGTGGTTTGTTCTAGTCCGTAATTTAGGCCAAACACAAAGCATCTCAAGGGAGTCTGATATTGTAACTGTGTCTATCTAATTTTCTTTTCTTTTTAAGTAGTTAAATAGAGTATTATGTGTTTATCCTAGAATAAGGATAGGATGACAGTTTAAAGTAAGATTCAAAGTGATATAAAGAATTAGATAAAGATTATATGTACGATTACTGGATGTTCAGTTGATCGGGAAACTGTTGTGTCTATTAAGAATATGTCTTAGTAATGATATAAGATTTAAGAGATTTGAGGTATGAGGATCCAGTATAGTCGATTTGATATAGGTGGCAAGATGGTCATATTTTAGTATGTACGAATCGTACATATTAAGTATACTACTTAAATAAAGTTCTTCTACCCTCTATTGTAAAAAATCGGTTTGTCACCTTTGTATGATTGTGTATTGGATATTACTTTTATTCCCCTCTTGGCTTCGTCTACCTCTAGAGTTAGAAGTTTCTAATTTCTATGGTAAGGCTAACTTTACCTTAAAATTAAAATCTAGCACCTTCGTCTCTCCCCTCAATGTACATACTCCCGACTAACACTACAAGCAACAAAATCCCATCCTTCGTTTTTTTCTTACTTCCATTTATCGTAAACATACCTTTCCCGGTCTCTACACACGTTAGACCTTGATGAAGAACTTATTTCTAAGATCCTTTACAGCAACAGCTGCACCTTCGACATTGTTGAATATATAATTAGTAGATGCCGGTAAGACTTCCACTCTAATAACTTCTTCCCTCGGACTGCTAGACTTTGGAATATCATTCCTGTTTTCTGCCTCCCTAACTGATTTTAAATTTGCCGTGAACAGACGTCTTACTGCTTAACTCCCTACAGTCCTCTGTTAGACATAATCTCAAATAGTAGCTAATTACATCCAAGTGGCAGTATGCCTTGTTTAGGGTGAAAAGATTTAAAAAATATGTATGATCTTAAAATATTGAAAAAACAAAAAACAAAAAACAAACATTTGTAAACTTGACTATAATTATTACCTCAGATATAGATTTGAAATTCGGAATGAAAAAATAGTATTTTATTAATATTTTTTTAATAATGGGACACCTTTTAACTTAAGTGGAACCAAATATCCAAGCGGACGTCAACAACAAGTATTCGTTTACATTAGAATTGAAGACAAATATGCTTGAGTCCGTTGGGAAACAGACTCGTAGTATCTTTGATTATCGGGGTGTCCTAGAAAAGAAATTTTGTTCGTGGAAGTTTATTTTATTTTTATTTTTTATTTTTTTTTAAAGAGATAATTCTTTTCTGTGGTTGTAGTTTGACGAGTTTTAGCTGTGAATGTTGTCAAGAATATACTAAGGATTAGAGCTCAGTCAAGTACCTACCATGAACATAATGGTACAGTATAGAGAGACTAGCAACATCTCTTCTGTCTGAAAGAGGCTGTAAGGACAAGAAGAGATCACCCCCATTAGATTGCAAAGTCGATTTTGTACTCTCTCAAGATAAGACAAGATGCTCTAAATGAAACCTCCACAGATATGACAGTAAAAATTCATCTTAGGACTATCTGGCTTATATAGATGCAGAGATTATATCAGAGGTGAGATACTTTCTGGAGTGGTAGAATGATCCAACCATTTTTCTAAGTAATCTTGAAACAGATTTGATGTAAATCTTCTATTTCAGATTTGGAGCGAAAGTCAGTTCTAGGAGCTTGTCTCAGAGCTTAACACAGAAAGTAACTTTCTCAAGGGCAGAACTGGTCATTTATATACAGGAGAATTGAGGAACCAACCATTGGAGATGAAAAGAGAGAGCATTAAGCGTAAAAAACCACTTTCCTTCATTGCAACACATACTCCAAGTCTAGAAAGAGAGAGAGAGAGAGAAAGAAAGAAAGAAAGAGAGAGAGAGAGAGAGAGAGAGAGAGAGAGAGAGAGAGAGAGAGAGAGAGATCATCGTTGCTTTTCGAAGTGTTGTTTTAAACAGTTATATCATTTGCATAGATGTCAACAAACGATCCTGAAATATAATCCGGAAGATCGTTAGTGAAGATCAGGAAGAGAGTTAGGCCCAGAAAAGTCTTTGAGGCAGACCAGCATTGATGCTATGTGCATCGAACTTTTGCTCCTTAAAAATATTTTTTATAGACCTGTCAAAGAGATTTCCAGATATTCCAACATAGCGAAATGCATGCAATTGCATGATCTGAAAGTAATAAGAGTATTTATAAATATTAAACCTAACAGCCAGCCATGGTTCTCCCCTAAATGTGCTGCTGCCATCGCACACAGAAATCATTTTTTCCGTAGCTACCAACGTAATAGATGCACTAAAACTAAAGCTGTAAAAGAGTAATAAAAAATGCAAGAGAACTATATGCTCAATCCGTTACATCCAAAGTAGCTGAGCAGCGGCTTGGCTCCCACCAGTTCTGGCAAATAGCAAATAGGATCCTGACCAGAAACGTGCGTTCTATCACAACCATTATCAATGAACCAGAGGTCATCTCGACAGCATCCGACAAGGCCAAACTATTTGCCAAAAATTTTGCGGCAAATTCTACCTTGTGCGACGAAGGCCATCAACTCCCCATATTCCCTCCTATAACAGACAACACTCTATGCAACATACAAATATCTGTGCGTGAGGTCGCCAAGCTAATCAAGAACCTTGACTCCAGTAAAGCAACTGGTCCTGACGGTATTCCAATTATAGTGTTAAAAAAATTACAACCAGAAATTGCCCCCAAACTTACCAAACTGTTTAAGCGTTGCCTTAAGGAGAAGTGCTTCCCAACACCCTGGAAAACCTCACCAATATGCCCTGTATTTAAGAATTCAGGTGATAAGTCATCCCCCTAATAATAATAAATAGAGAATTAGTCAACCACCTCAGCAGAAATAACCTTCTTAGCGACACGCCATATGGTTTCCGTTCTGCTAGATCTACAGCAGATGTAGGTGTTTTTTTTACACGGTGGTCACCACTTATAAAGGCCCGGAAGCCACTCAGGGATAAGGGTTATTGTAAGTACAGTACGTTAGTGTGGAGATTTAATGAAGTGTTTACTTAAGAGGGCGGTTCATTAGGAATTTGTTAACGTTAGACTTAAAGACATCCAAGTTGTAGTCAGGGACGGTTCATCAAGAATTTTTTTACGAAGGACTTGAAGACAACAAAATAGTAATCAGATGGAAAATAGGCAAACAGAAGAGAGTTCCACAGGCGTGCAGTTCTAAGAAAGAAGCTTTGTTCATGGAATCTACGTTTTGATTTAGGCACAGATATAGAGTGGGGGAAATTTTTCACAGTGAATTCAGCTAGACGGGTATTTTTAGTGAAGGATTGGCGAGGGGGACCAGAGATTGGAGTTCAGACGAGCACCTGCCATGGAAATAACGATAAAACAAGGATAGGCTCGCAACGTCTCTTCTGTAAGAGAGAGGTTGCAGGGTAGAGAAAAGGGCATCCCCACCAAGCCACGAAGTCTATTTTGTACTCTGTCAAGGCAGGATAGGCTGTTTTTAGCAGCTCCTGCACAGATATGGCAGCAGTATTCCATCCTTGGACGTACTTGGCTTTTATATAGATAGAGAATTTAATCCGTAGTGAGATATCTTCTAGAGCGGTAGAAGGATCCCACCATCTTTCCAGCAACCTTGGCAACAGACTTGATGTACGTGTTCCATTTAAGATCAGGAGTAAAGGACAAACCCAGAAGCTTGTCAAAACATAACATATTTCATAGGATTAGCGAATCTCTCGACAAAGGCTTCATTTCTAGGGCAATTGCTCTCGACATATCAAAGGCCTTCGATAAGGTTTGGCATAAAGGCCTACTACACAAGATTTCCAGCTGCGGTATAACTGAAAATGTTTTCTCGATCATTAAATCATTTCTATCTGATAGGCTCATAAGAGTAGTGCTTGTAGGGCAGAAATCAGAGGCCCACAGTATTAATGCTGGCCTCCCTCAGGTGTCCATACTGGGCCCAACTCTCTTCCTGATCTACATCAATGATCTCCAAAAACACACACTAAAATCCTTCGTTGACATCTATTCTGATGACACGACCATCTAAGGCAACACGTCAAAGGCCGTAAATGATGATGTTCTCTCTGATTCTCTCTCCTCTGATCTTGAGCGTGTGGTACAGTGGGGAAAGAGGTGGCTGATTACCTTTAATGCATCTAAGACCAAGCTCCTATCTCTACATCATAAACGCTCTGATCCCCATCTGGCATCAATTGAAATTGATGGCTCTCGTCTAGGGGAGGCTCCATGTTTTGATAAGCTTCTGGGTTTGACCTTTACTTCTGATCTTAAATGGAACACATACATCAAGTCTGTGGCCAAGGTCGCTGAGAAAATGGTGGGATCCTTCTACCGCTCCAGAAGATATCTCACTAATGATGCAATTCTCTATTTATATAGGAGCCAAGATGGAGTACTGCTGCCACATCTGGGCAGGAGCTGCTAAAAACAGCCTATCCTGCCTTGACAGAGTACAAAATAGACTTCGTGGCTTTGTGGAGATGTCCTTTTCTCTTCCCTGCAACCTTTCTCCCACAGAAGAGACGTAGCGAGCCTGTCTTTGTTCTATCGTTATTTCCATGGCAAGTGCTCGTCTGAGCTCCATTCTCTAGTCCCCCCTCGTCAATTTTTTTGCAAAAAACACCCGACTAGCTGAAACCACTGTCAATAATTTTCCCCACTCCTTATCTGTGCCTAAATCAAAACGTAGATTCCACGAACAAAGCTTCTTTCTTAGAACTGCACGCCTGTGGAACTCTGTTCCGCTTGCCTGTTTCCCTTCTGACTTCAACCTGGATGTCTTCAAGTCCAACACAAACAAATTCCTGATGAACCGCCCCCCCTAAGTAATGACACCTTATCAATTCTCCAATACTATTGCTACACTATCCCATTGAGTACTGTACACACAATAACCCTTATCCCCGAGTGGCCATTGGGCTTTGATAAGTGGTGAACTGAACTCCATGTAAAAAAGGGCCATTGTGGAAATTGGTGTGATCTAAAATTAAATCAACAGAGATGAAAGATGATTAAAAGAGAATATCTGAAAAGAACATAAAAGTTCCTGGAAGTAAATTATATAATAAAAAACATAATAAAAAAAGAATAAGTGCGTGGATATTATTCTCAATACTCTGAACATTTCATAAACTGGACAAAAAATAACCCAGTTATCTGAATTAAAGGGCCAAGAAACTAAACGTCATGTACATAAACGCAGTACATCCGAAAGATAACACTGGCTGATTCCATATAAAAAAAGGTAAGAAGGCGTAAGAGGACTTGTAAGTACTAAAGACTGCGAGTGCAATGCGACCAAAAGACTAGAAAAATACGTAACTGTTCTGGGATAGTTAACACCTTGATATTCATGATAATATGGATTCGTCTGGCCCTATGCAAGCCAGACATTTCTGCCGTCGATCAGAGAACACACTCGCAGTTTAACCGTTCGTAGTGAACACCAGGACTCTTTCACGTTAATATTGTGACCACAACATTGACGAGGTATGGATTCGAAAAAAGAACGCACAAGGATCCCCTTAGAATAAGCAACCAACTTCTGGTCAACAAACGCGTATTTTCTACCTTCTTTGAAAAAGAGTTTTCAACGAAAAAAAAAAAAAAACAAAACCCCCCCAAAACGACCTCAAACCGGAAAAGTGTATTTTGCAAAACGCCGTATGTAGAAAAATACAACGATTTCTATTGCTAAAAAGAATTGACCTCATTCATTTATAACGCTCAATGACATTTGTATTGCCCCAGAATTTTTTCCTTTATCCAAAAGCCCTTATTTTTGGTCTGTTTGTTAAAATTAAACAGTATTTGTTTTAATTACAGAGAGAGAGCGAGAGAGAGAGAAAAGAAATTAGTTTTGTTCTTGGAGGCTGACCTATTTTTCGCTTGTGCAAATATCGTAATTTTTCATCTTGCAAGAAGCCATATTCAGTTTACAGTATATATTTGAATCCCCCTCCCAACTTTTTTACTGTGACCAAATATTTCTCTGTCGATAGGCTGCATGATTTCATTTTCTCAGTAAAACAACGAAAATGGGGAAAAATGTATATCAACTCTAAGAATGATTGAAACCGCATTCATTTTATTACGAGATTTCAGGACAACAACGAATACTCGACTGGATATTTTTCTTTCTGCTACGGAATGATTTCAATTCGTTTTATTATACTGAATTCTTGTGGACGACAAAATGCTTCGTTTTTTTTTCTACTTCTCAGGAGTTTAAATAAATTCTCAAGTGCCCTTTGTTCTCTGTGGAAAACTGAACATTTTTTTCTGTTAAAGCACATGCACGTGATTTTTATTTCTTCGTGAATATCTTCTCCGTAAAGTCGCGGGTTTTCTGTTTATCATTCCTCAGATACAGGTTTGTCTGGTGAGTCTATTTACTTATTAGAGAAAATCCAAGAAAAATTATACATCAATTCTTTAGAAATTGATTTCAGAGTAACCACATATATTCATAAAGTAGTGAATTTCTAGATATTAAACATAAATGACAATAAGTATGAATTCTACCTTAAACCCTATAGCACATTATATTATATTGGCTATTATTCTAACCACCTGAGTTCAATGAAGAAAACTATTATAACCAATGTCTCTAAGAGAGTATATAGACTACCTTTCAATTAAACAATAATGAAAAACAATATTACAATGGATCATTAGCCAGATCGAGATATAAAAATAAATAAATTATTTTAACAATAAATCAGATGAACAATGTGTGGACAGCCTTACCCATATTATCTTTATTATATATATAAAATGAACTCATTTTTCCCCTATGATTTTGACTGTAATAGGATTAAAAATCAAGACATTTCATGCAAATGTAATATGCACAAACTGCAGCACAATATCTGAGGTGTGTTATAGGCATATTACCTCTCCACTTCCTCGATAATCGTGGATTCCTATATTTTTTTCTACTGAGAGTTCGCCGCAAAAATCGGCTAATATCAATGGAAGTATTAAAATCATTTATCTCTAATTAATTTCTCCTTTCCCGCCACACCATTTCCGGGATCGTTCACAAGGGACAGTTACGAAAGAATGCCGGTTTCAGTTTTCTTTACTTCTTTACTTTTTGCAAAAACTTTATATTTATATTTTTTATAAAAAAATTTATATTACTTCAACAAATTGCATAGCATGCTATTCACACACGCTCTTACAGAAAGTCGTGTTCTGCCATACGACTTCAGTTTACACATAAAAATCGGGTTTACTAAAAAATACCTGCAACGAACGAACCTTTGATTCCATGTTTTACTACAAACCCAATAAAATTAAAATTTTATATAAAATAAACATATCACACATCATTTCCGTTTTAGTTCGTTTTGTAGTTGCTAAAAAAATGGAATGGAAATTTAAAGTCCCTTTTCGTTCTATGCTTTCTACTGGGTGAAACGCACCATGGACTTAACTGAATCGAACTAACCTTGGATTCCATGTTTTACTACAAACTGAATTGGTGTCCAAGTCTTACTGATAACACGCTTGTTTTTCTTTTAGCGTACCCCCATCGAATAACACTTAGCAGCCGATATTCAGGTAAATGCACTTTCATATCACATTGCATTATACAACCGTTCCCTTCTTTTATGTTAAGTTACTTACAATCACTAAACTCAGTTGCAGTACTCTGTGACGTAATTTGAATTAAACAAATGTGGTTCCTTTGGTTTGCCAGGGGGAGATTAAATAGAGTTTCATTTCTTTGCCAGGAGGGGTTTACTGGACACATCAACAATAATGTCATTTTTCCCCCCAAAATTGGCCACTAAAACAACTGATTATTTCCATATTTTCTCGCAAAAACAAAAACAAAATAAAAATCATTTCCGGTTAATTTCGTTTCCTAAATAACGTCCGCTGTTTACATTCCCTTAAACTTTGCTCCCGTCATATATTAGCTAAATCGTTTCAGAAAGTAGTCACCTCATACATTTCATTCAGTATTTGAAACGTTGAAATTATTTCTTTGGTCGGTAGCAGGGGGAGGGGAAATTAAAAACATCAACTGAATTGTGTCATTTTTCCCCCAGTTTAAAAGGCGATCAGACAACAAGAACATAGACTTCATTAGTTGAGTATACACAATACAATTTCTTTACAATATGCCACCAAAACACACTTCCCTTAGTCGTAATACAACAGCAGTTGCAACCAGGAAAAGAAGTCGACAATGGCGACATTATGAACAGTCTCAGGAACACACTCTTGGTACTTCCTTGAACGAAAACGCAAAACGGGACGATGGGTCACATCAGCAACTTATTTTGACCCAGAGTCATATGAGGCGGAACAGTCTCAACCTACTAATATAAACACATGTGGAACTTATGGTTGCGCAAAACAGACAGTCTGTATTAGAACCAATGCAGATACAAACACTACGTACAACTGCTCCTAAATCCTCTTTCTGGTACTTAAATAAATTCAAACATATTTCCGTTACTATTTGTTGGTGGCCGAGCTGTTAGCGTCGCACGTATTTTTTTTTTTCACACTTTATTTTCCAACTTCGACTCAAGGTTTCGGGTTCGATACTTCCTACTTACCTACCAAAACTTTTTTACCCCCCCCTCCAGAAAACAGACACCCGGGCAACGATTTTTTTATTATTATTTTGTTTGGATTTATCCAAAAACACACATACCTCGAAACAGCCGAACTACGCCGGTTATCCTCGCTAGTATGTTATATGACTATGGTAAATCTTAAGACAAAAACAATAAAAAAAAGACATACATAGAATCAATCCAAATCCGAAACTCTAATCAACTGGTATATATATAATCTATTTATAGATATAATCTAACCAAGTAGTATATATATATATGTATAGATATAATCTAACCAACCGGTATGTATATAATATATGTATACCTATAATCTAACTTACCGATATATACATAATATATGCATAGATATAATCTAACAAACTGATATATATATATGTACAGATATAATCTACGCAACCGATATATATATATATATATATATATATATATGTTTTATTTTATTACCGTATCTTACTGTTAAGTTACATTATTGTTTCAGCTACTTGGCCGTTTTTTTGGCCGTCTAAAAAATAATAAATAATAAAAAATAAAACGCATTTCTGCTTTACAACGGAATTGAGCACTTTCTATCTATTTATATATATAAAAAATATATGCATGGATATAATCTAACCAACCGGTATATATATATAATATATGTATAGATATAATTTAACAAACTGCTATACATATATATGTATAGATATAATCTACCCAACCGATATATATAATATATGTACAAATATAAACTAACAAACTGGTATATATATATATATATATATATATATATATATATATATATATATATATATATATATAATATGTATATATATGATTTAACCAACCGGTATATATATATATAATATATGCATAGATATAATCTAACTAACCGGTACATATATAATATATGTAGAGATACAATCTAACCAACCGATATATATATATAATATATGCATAGATATAATCAAACCAACCGATATATATATATAATATATGTATAGATATAATCAAACCAACCGATATATATATATAATATGCATTGATATAATTCAACCAACCTGTATATATATAGTATATGTATAGAGATAATCTAACGAACCGGTATATATATATATATATATATATATATATATATATATATATATATATATATATATATATATATATATTAAATAAATATGGCGATTAAGCCACACTGAATATTCGGCGTTTCATCCACTCTAGGATTCCTCAGGCTTATGCGGGAATTCTGTAGTTGTTTATCGTTTTATATGGTCCTCTTCTATTGAGGATTTACTTAGCCAATCAGCTTTCTAGTATCCACCGCGCCCCCTCCTATCAGCCAATGGGCATGCATTTTATCGGACAAAGGACCAACCAATATATATATATATATATATATATATATATATATATATATATATATATATATATAATCTAACAAACCAGTATATATATATATATAATATATGCATAGATATAATCTAACCAACCGGTATATATATATATATATATATATATATAGATATAATCTAACCAAACGATATATATATATATATATATATATATATATATATATATATATATATATATAATATATCTATAGGTATAATCTAACCAAGCAATATATATATGTGTATAGATTATTTTTTTACACAGTGATCACCACTTATCAAGGCCTGGAAGCCACTCAGGGATAAGGGTTATTGCAAGTACATTACGTTAGTGTGGAGATTTGATGAAGTGTTTACTTAAGGGGGCAATTCGTTAGGAATTTGTTAACGTTGGACTTGAAGACATCCAAGTTGTAGTCAGGTGGGAAGCAGGCAGACGGAACAGAGTTTCACAGGCGTGCAGTTCTAAGAAAGAAGCTTTGTTCATGGAATCCACGTTTTGATTTAGGCACAGATATAGAGTGGGGGAAATTTGTCACAGTGGATTCAGCTAGACGGGTGTTTTTCGTGAAAGATTAGCGAGGGGGGACCAGAAATTGGAGTTCAGACGAGCACCTGCCATGGAAATAACGATAAAACAAGCATAGGCTCGCAACGGCTCTTCTGTGGCAGAGAGGTTGCAGGGTAGAGAAAAGGGCCTCCTCCACTAAGCCACGAAGTCTATTTTGTACTCTGTTAAGGCAGGATAGGCTGTTTTTAGCAGCTCCTGCCCAGATATGGCAGCAGTACTCCATCCTTGGACGTACTTGGCTTTTATATAGATAGAGAATTGCATCAGTATTGAGATATCTTCTGGAGCGGTAGAAGGATCCCACCATCTTTCCAGCGACCTTGGCAACAGACTTGATGTGAGTGTTCTATTTCAGATCAGGAGTAAAGGTCAAACCCAGAAGCTTGTCAAAACACGGGGCCTCACCCAGACGAGAGCCATCCATCACAATTGATGCCAGATGGGGATCAGAGCGTTGATGATGTAAGGATAGGAGTTTGGTTTTGGATGCACTAAAGGTAACCAGCCACGTCTTTCCCCACTGAACCACGTGATCGAGATTAGAGGAGAGAGAATCAGAGAGAACTTTGTCATTTACAGCCTTTGATGTGTTGCCATAGATGGTCGTGTCATCAGCATAGATGTCAACGAATGATTTAAGTATGTGTTTAGGGAGGTCATTGATGTAGATCAGGAAGAGAGTTGGGCCCAGGATTGACCCCTGAGAGACTCCAGCATTTATATTGCAGGCCTCTGATTTTTGTCCATCTACCACTACTCTTATGAGCCTATCGGAGAGAAATGATTTAATGATTGAGAAAACATTTCCAGTTATACCGTAGCTGGAAATCTTGTGAAGTAGACCCTTATGCCATACCTTGTCGAAGGCCTTTGATATGTCAAGAGCAATTGCCCTAGAAAGGAAGCCTTTGTCAAGAGATTCACTAATCCTGTGGGATATAACCGTCAGTACATCTGCGGTAGATCTTGCAGAGCGGAAACCATATTGTGTGTCACTAAGAAGGTTGTTCCTGCTGAGGTGGTTGACTATTTCTCTATTTAATATGGATTCTAGCAATTTACTCATAACACACAGGAGACTTATTGGTCTGTACTGAGAGGGAGATGACATCACCTGAATTCTTAAATACAGGGCAAACTGATGAGGTCTTCCAGGGAGTATGAAAGCACTTCTCCTTAAGGCAGCGCTTAAATAGTTTCGTAAGTATGGGAGCAAGTTCTGGTTGAAGCTTTTTTTAACACTATAATTGGGATGCCATCAGGGCCAGTTGCTTTACTGGAATCTAGGTTCTTGATTAGCTTGGCGCCCTCATGCACGGATATTTGTATGTTACCTAGCTTGTTTTGTGTTATAGGAGGAAATATGGGGAGTTGATGGCCTTCGTCGCATAGGGTAGAATAAGCTGCAAAGTTCTTTGCAAATAGTTTGGCCTTGTCTGACGCTGACGTGATGACCTCTGGTCCATTGATAATGGTTGGGATAGAACGCACACTTCTGTTCAGAATCCTATTTGTTATTTGCCAAAACTGGTGGGAACCAAGCCGCTGATCAGCTACCTTGGATTTAACAGACTGGCCATATAGCTCTCTAGCATTTTTATTACTCTTTTACAATGGTTGCTGGCAGTCCTGAAAGCAGCTTTAGTCTCAGTGCATCTATTGCGTTGGTAGTTATGAAAAAATGATTTCTGTGCGCGATAGCAGCAGCACATTCTGGTGAGAACCATGGCTGGCTGTTAGGTTTTTTAGATGGTATGAATTGGTCTATGCTTACAAGTAACCATTCGGTCAGATCTGATATTATAATATATAATATATATATAATTATATATAACTGATATAATCTAATCAACCTGTATATATAATATATGTAAAGATATAATCTAACAACCCGATTTATATATGTATTATATACATGTGTAGATATAATCTAACTAACCGGTATATATAAAATATATGTATAGATATAATCTTACCAACTGGTATATATATATAATATGTATAGATATAATCTAACCAACCAGTACATATATATATAATATATGTATAGATAAAATCTAACCAACTGGTATAAATATATAATATGTAAAGATATAATCTACCCAACCGATATGTATATATTATATATGTATTGATATTATTTAACCAACCGGTATATATGCATAATACATGTATAGATATAATCTACCCAACTGTCCAACTAACTGTTATTTATATAATATATGTAAAGGTATAATCTAACCAACCTAATCTCCACACTAACGTAATATACTTGCAATGACCCTTATCCCTGAGTGGCTTCCGGGCCTTGATAAGTGGTGATCACTGTGTAAAAAAAAACCCTGTATATATATAATATATGTATAATCTAACATATTATAACAAACCGGTTTATATATAATATATGTATAGATATAATCTAACCAATAGGTATATATATATATATATATATATATATATATATATATATATATATATATATATATATATATATATATATATATATATAATATATGTATAGATATAATCTAACCAACCGGTATATATAATAAATACATTGATATAATCTAACCAACCGTTATATATAAAATATATGTGTTGATAGAATCTAATCAACCGGTATATATATCTGTAATATATGTAAAGATATGATCTAACTAACATAATAAATATATATATAAATGTTATCTAACAAACCGGTATATATATATATATATATATATATATATATATATATATATATATATATATATATATATATATATATATATATATATATATATATATATACAGTAGCGTCCAAAAGTTAAGGAACGATCGATCATTTTTTCTTAATGGCTTCTAACTTTATCTATGAAAAAGAAAAAAAAAATTTTGTGAATTTTCTAATGTTTAATAATGGTTGTTAAAGAAAAAAAATTTTTTTAATTTTTTATTTTAATACATATTAGTTTTTTTTTTTTTTTTTTTTTTACATATAAATGAATCTAATAAAATTACAGGCGTCCAAAATTTAAGGAACGAGGGAAATTCATTATGAAAAAATAAAGAATCCTTTCAGTATTTAGTGAAGTCCCTTGTTTTCAATCACACTATGGCATCTTTTGCTGCAAGACAGAACCAATCGTTCACATGTTATAGGTGAAATATTGTTCCAGGATGTTTTTATACATTCCCATAAATTATCAAGATTTTTTTGGGTTTTTTCTGTGATCTTATCACCAATAATTTTCCAAACATTTTCAATTGGATTCAGGTCTTGGCTCTGAGCTGGCCAATCTATAACGCAAATATTGGATCTATTTAGCTCTTCTAAAACAATTTTGCTTTATGGCAGGGTGCGTTGTCT
>NC_136482.1:100293393-100315893 GCF_053919585.1 Euprymna scolopes | reverse complement strand
ATATATAATCTAACCAATCAGTATATATATATATATATATATATATATTAACCAACCGTTATATGTACATATATTATATATATCTATAGATATAATCTAACAAACCGTTATATATATCTAATATATGTATTGATATAATCTAAACAACTGGTATATATATAATATATGTATAGATATAATCTAAGTAACCGGAATATATATTATATATGTATAGATACAATCTAACCAACTTGTATATATATAATATATGTATAGATATAATAAAACAAACCGGTAGATATATAATATATGTATAAATATAATCTAACCAACCGGTATATATATATATATATATATATATATATATATATATATATATAAATATATATATATATGTATAGATATAATCTAACCAACCGTTATATATATATAATATATGTATAGATATAATCTAACCAACCGGTATATATTCATATAATATATATATATATATATATATATATATATATATATATATATATATATATATATATAGATATAATCTAACCAACCGGTGTATATAATATATAATATATGTATAAATATAATCTAACCAACCTGTATATATATAATATATGTATAGATATAATCTAACCAACCGGTATACATATATAATATATGTATAGATATAATCTAACAAACCGGTATATATATAACATATGCATAGATATAATCGAACTAACTGGTATATATATAATATATGTATAGATATAATCTAACAAATGGTATATATATAATATATGTATAGATATAATCTAACCAACCGGTATATATATAATATATGTATAGATATAATCTTACTAACCGGTATATATATATAATATATGTATAGATATAATCTACCCAACTGGTATATATAATATATGCATAGATATAATCTAACCAACCGCTATATATATGTAATATATGTATATATATATATATATATATATAATCTAACCAACTGGTATATATATAATATATGTATAGATATAATCTAACCAACATACATATATATATGTATATATATACACATATATATATATATATATATAATATATGTATAGATATAATCTAACCAACCGGTATATATATAATATATATTGATATAATAAGAAATAAAGATTAATGGGTATTCGTAACAATATATCTAAAGAATTTTAGCGAATCATTAAAAAGAACTTTCCTACATATAATAAAATCGCTGAAATTATAAATAAAATACTGTTCATTCAGTATTACTTATTTAAACGTTTATTATGCTAAGATGTATAAAATAATTAGTAATAATGAAATGTATATTCTCCATAATCCTTATGTTGAATCCCAATATAAATGTAGAGCCATAAATGAATTCTATTTGAAAGGGGAATTTCGGATGTAGTGTTGAAAGAACTAAAACTCGAACATATTGGGTTCATTGAATGCAATTTCAAAGAAAGGTTTAGAACCCTAAGATTTCTGTTAGGGTGACTAACGCTGATTCCAAAAGGAACACAATTATTCTAGTTAAGTAGATAAGAGACTTACGTAACAATAAGATACAATTCGAGTTGAAATTGTCTATATTAAGTAGAGCAGAGAAATACAACCAAATAAACTCAAGGGATGTAATCTTTTCACCCAGTATCATATGTATTATACATCATATATTAATCATGGAATTAAATATAATATTATCTAACGATAACTTACGTGACAAGGGGCATGAGGTGGGCCAAAATTGTTTGCACTGATCTTATAATTGTAATTGACTGCAATAAAAGCATACTATGATCGGAGGTCTTAATGTTACTGTAACAGTTACGATTATTAAGATGGTTAATGGGCGGAAATCTGTGCAATCAGGGTTAGATATGAATATTAAATATCTAGCATAAATAAACTTTTAAGTGTGGAAGATGTCATTTAGGGTAAAATCATGGTATGATTTACTGAATGAATTATATCTAAAAACGTAGGCTCGGAGCAGATATGCAGAATATGAGAGGAGGGTTTCCAGTTGGTTTCTAATTCTTATAGAATTATAACTAGCATATGGTTTAGGTAAATAGAAAAAAGTAATGCTTACTGATAAATTATAGGACAACTATTATTTACTATTGACATCATATATAAATTATCTTTGAGAGACAAATAAAAATTGAGTAAAATTAATATATATGTACACACACATGTATATATATTTAATATATATATATATATATATATATATATTTAATATATATATATATATATATATATATATATATATATATATGTCTAATAGCAAATTCATGGACTATATTTAACCTGAAAAGCGTCTTGACTTTTCTTGAAACTGTTAAACTTCTAACAGAACTATTTAGCCCTAAAACCCCTCTGTTCCACAAAGGTATAAATGTCTGAATTTAACCAGAAAAAATAACGAAGACTATTCGACTCTTGCATCAGTCGTTAATAAAGATTGTGACGATTTCATACTTGCTGAATTTAGCGCGGATAATTTTAAATGCTGATTATTCGAGCTAGGATTTGTATCCGTGAAAAACGCAGAAATTATCAGTAAAGTGCTAACCTAATAATAAGAGAACCAAATGTTACGTTCCAGAACGCTACTGAAGACTGTCAAAGACTTGTATTCAGGGCGTCCCAAAAGTAATGCCACCTATGTCTTATTCTATCCGAATGGATTACAGAGGATTGCAAATTACATTGTTATGATGACTGAACTGATGCATTCATGACCTGAAAGCTTTATCGCTCTGTTACAGATATTGATGGTGTGAAACTAAAAAAGCAAACCCTTTTATGACGTGCATTATTGAATTCCTGGCTAAAATGCATTGAGAATAGTGGTGACTATGTAGAAAAATAAATTATAGAGCATAAAATGTCGCTCATCTTAATGGTACCACTCCTGTTTGCGTAACTCTTCAACTCTTTAAATAAAAAATTAGGACGCTTCACTTTTGGAACGAACCTGATATGATAAATCGTGAACCGGACACCCATGCACAGCCATCGTTCAACATTAGCAAAAGAGCATTGAGAACGGTGCTGACTAGGTAGAGAAATAAATTCTCGAGCAGAAAAGTTCACTCGTTTTAATGGTACCACTCCCGTTTTCGTATCTTTCTAACTTTGGAGTTTGAAAATGGGAGTCCTTAAGTTTGGAACGACCCTAGTAAGTCTTAAACAAGACTCTAATGACATTGAAGAGTTGGACATTTCTTTCACTCTCCTACAAAAATAATTCACGCTATTATAAATATGGAAAAATGACCATCTAACCCCCGTTTCTGTTATAAATCCCTTCATTCCATATCGTTTTAAAACATGTCTAAATTGTAATTAAGTTGAGCATAAGAGTTCACATTGCAGAACTGATAAAGGAAATAAAAGTCGGGTTAAATCAAGATACTCAGACTCCCGCGGAAGTAAGGTTTGGGAAGGTGATGTTGTTCCTACTGACTTTGCCACCCAACGAGGGTAGAATTAGACACCAGTGTCGTATTTTAATGTGGAGAAAAGGAACAAAAACAAAAATTTTCTCAACCATGAATGATTTCTCCTCCACTAACCGAGAACAAAAAAACTGAAGTGTAGTATCAGAACATATACTACACTTTAATCTTGGCCTAAAGGCCAAGGGAAGGTGGTGGTGTAGTGCTCATCTTAATTATTACAATGAACCTTTGCCTCTAGGTATTATACACACGTTATGCACACTTGGCAGTCAAATTGACATGTAATCAATCTATTTATTTAATGTATTTGTCTTTCTTTTCAATGAATTCTGTTTTCACTAAATATCGACCTGTGTCTTTCTTCCGGACCTTTACCGCCCTAAATCAGGCACAATTACTGATTTCAATTCTTTTAAATTTCTAAATAATCAACTAGCTATTTGTTGCATTAAATCTTTTTAATTACTATAGAACCGCATGCAATGTCCGCATATATTTTTGCAAACGTAGGAAATACACTTAGGAAGGGGACGTATAGTACACGAGTTAATAATTCTAAATAATTTTCTAAAAAATTTATTTTATAATTGATCAAAAATTGTTGGATAACTAAAGATTTATTTCTATCTTAAAATAGCCGATCTCCATTAGTTCATCACAAGACAAAATAAAAATCATATTTGAAGTTTTTCGTAAACAATTGAAACATAGTCGACGGTTGGTATACAAAATAGAAAGAAATTGTTGAAACAGAATAGATAACAGAGCCTCTTTCCCTATATTATGAATGAGTTTCTAAATAATAATATTGCTACTTAGAAAACGATTCTTAACACATAGATAGCAGAGTTAACTTTATTGACTATTCCTTGCCTTCCTTCTATCAAACAATATATATATTTTTATTCTGATAAAGATTTGGCCAGTTATATATATATATATATATGCATATATATATATATATATATATATATATATATATATATATATATATATATATATATATATATATATATAAGAGAAAGAAAATTAAAACTGTAAGCCGATCTCCATTAGTTCATCATAAGTTGATAAAATAAAAATCATATTTGAAGTTTTTCGTAAACAATTGAAAGATAGTATATATATATATATATATATATATATATATATATATATATATATTTTTGTATATTATATACAGGAATTTACATCGGTAGTCGGTACCGACGGTTTCAAGCCCGGTAGTTGAGGACTGCTCTTAATGTCCGCCTCAGGCTCTCTTCAGCCGACTACCGATGTAAATTCCTGTATATAATATACAAAAAAATATATTGCTCTTATTTCGAGAAAGGTTTTTCCCTAATAATAGAGCACTGTATGGGATTTCTTTTACTACAAAAAGTACAAGTATATATATATATATATATATATATATATATATATATATATATATATATATATATATATATAAGAGAAAGAAAATTAAAACTGTAAGTTGAGCTTTACAATCAAAATTTATTGTTCGACTGAATACCCCAAAAAACAATTTACAAAATCCTTATTCCGCAGAGTTTCAAAGAATGCTATTCTTAATATTCTTCTCATCAGAGGACATAAAGAAATCAGCAAATTATATTTGTAGCAATGCTAGAATTTGCTAGTTAAGGCATTAAGTGAAACTGCAATTTATTGTAGCTATGAATTGCCAAATAAAAAAAAAAAAAATGAAAAAATATTGAATATGTAAAAAGCTACAGACGTTATAGATAGTTGGATGTGGCCGATCCACGTACAAGGAAAAATACAGAAATTACATGTTTCTTCAAAATTGAACCAAATGATGAACCCGATAAGCCTCCTACTTATTTAGTTAGATATGTTAGGAAATTAGTTAAAAACTAGCAGAGCCCGTGAAAAATCTATGGCAGTAGAAAACATAATCACATAAGCAAACAATAGAATGTTCTTCAATAGAATAATCAGTGTAATGTTAGTTCCGATCAGACTGTAAATTAAACAAAATATTTTTCTAGCCAAATATGAAGAAGTACTTGAGATATATTATTACAAGAAATAGGACTATAGTAAGGCAGCGCTTTTTTTATAGAGATTATAATTTAATCAAAGGGACTTGTAAATCACAATCTTTTGATAATCTGATAATTTGGCATGTAAGTAATAAGATTTGATAGAAACATGTTACATGTCAACTTTTGCATTTTTTTCATAATGGTAAGAAAATGAAATGAATCAGAGGAAATACAATTGGTGGGATTTGGTTAAAGAAAAAATTAAAAGTGTAGGATGTTGGGAGATGATATGGCAACACTTGTAAATATATTTAAGATAAATATTCTTAATTCATTATGGAATTGAATGTCTGAATTTTTAGATGAAATAAGTGGTTTTAGCTTCTAGTGCAACTAGAGCAGCAACTACCTTAAGCCAGGATTGAAACTCGACAGTCTAGATGACAGCGCTTCTCACCATTACGATATTTGGCTGATGCTAAAGTGGGTATACGAAAGAACAATTTTTAAACATTGTTCCAACTCCTAAGCTCTATTTGTTTACAGAAAATTGTATGCTATCGGCAGTTTTTTATTTAGCTATATCTAATATATTAACGGCTATATGCCTGTCTGTCGGTCTGTCGGTCTCGATATCTTTAAAATCTTTCCATATAGCAACATCTAAAGAGAATTTATTAAAAAACAACGAAAAAGCAAAACAAAACAAACAAACAAAAAAAAAACAGGAAATTATACACAATTGTATCCACAGAATGAGATCTATGTCAGCCTATTTCAACCTCACGGAAATTTAAAAGTGACAATTTAGCTATAATTATTATATGAATTTGTAGGGAGAAATATATCGTTTTAATGATTTGGTATTTTACGTAAAGTATAACTGAAATTAATATAATTGAAACCAAATAACTAACTTTATTAAACCGTGCTTAACAATAAATAATTGTTAAGAATGAATAATGGGCGAATAACTAATTGGAAAGAAAAAGACGAAAGAGTAGATAAAGTGGAAAGAAGATCTACAATATTTATATAATTTCCTTCAATTAATTAAATAGGGAGCGTGAGGTGACCTCTAGGTCTACTCAATTTGGTGTAGATTGTTTATCCTTGATACATAACATAAATATATACCGCCGTGCATTATTATAAAACTTCAAGGGAAAAAAATTCTGAGTCTAGTTAAAAAAGATTTTGTTCAATAATCAGACCTGTATTTGAATTTACTTATTGTTGATCACTGCGGTTTTATGATTTTTTTATAAGTTCCTTTTAGATTTTATTGACTCGAGGTATTGATGGAAACTTTAGATTTTCTTTTTTTTTTTTTTTAGTAATATTTGGGAATGGATCAGAGGTTTAGTTTTCAGAATTGAGGAAAATAGATCATACAAATTAATATATCTCTACTGTATTTATTTGCTTCCCTACTGAGCAAATTAGGCACAAGGCCGTTTTTTTTAACGTGGAAATATTGGGGAAATGGGGACCAGCTACCTGGGGAGTAGAGGAGCTGGATAGTGACAATTGGTACGAAGGGTTCCCCTACATTGACCAGTAACTGATTGCTACAAGAGCAATGGTCTTATATGTGGGGTTTCCCCCACATATGGTGTTTGAGATTCATGCCCAGCCACCACAGGGGCCGGGCGAGACTTGTTAAATATCTCTACTGTTATATAAAAGGAACTTTTTGTATGTGTGTGTGTGTGTGTGTGCGTGTGTGTGTGTGAGTTCATTCCTTATGGACTCCGAAATAGCTGGGCCGATTGTTTTGTGAATTTTACACAAATGGCAGTGAGCTTTAGTAGGTTTTGTATCGGAATGTCTTCGATAAGTTTCGATAATCGATAATCTAAAATCATCCGATTAAAGAAGGAACAAGCCATTTTGACCACAGTTAACACCTTATACAGCCTAAAATCACAATTGCACGAAAAAAATATTACAAGCCGAATGGGCCGACATATAAATTCAACAGTAGGATCTTTGATATTACTGGGGCGTCCGAAATGCATGTTTCTGTTTAGAGCACAATTGATACCTGACTTTTATACTTTAAACTTTATTTAAGCCATTATATGTAAAAATAATTTTATAAAATCAACAGTAGGTTTTCTGCAATGCAATGTGGACTACAGTATATTGTGGACCAAATCACTGCGGGGAAGCATGTGAAACTTCCTCCCGATACTCCGCGATGAGTCCCCAACTAGAGCAAGCAATCAAACGATTTGATTGAAAAATGGGCGATTTCACTAATTTCGATCACAATAAAAATATGGGAGCGAGAAACATTTGTTGATCATTATTCTTTTTTTTTTTTATTACATTTTCACCCCAAACAAGGAACATTGCCACTTTGGTGTAGGGGGCTACTATCAGGGGCAACAACTACTGGGGTACTATGTAGGGATTTGGGCAGCAAGGTGTCGGTTCACGTTACACTTGAACTTCTGCACGTCAGTACTGTTGGGGAAGCAGGGACCTGGAATGGAATTCCAGAGTCTAGCGGTTCTGGGGAAGAAACTATTGGAGTAAAAGATCTTTTACATTTAGGGTGTGGGGGTGGGATTTAGCAGCCTGTCGGGTTTGTCGAGGGTGCACACGTCGTGGGGGCACAAGTGATCGCAGTACGTCAGAGCATTCACCACTAAAATACTTGTAGAACAGGCAGAGGGATGCAACATTTCGTCGATGGGACAGAGGCTGAAGCTTAGATGCCAGTTCAGGGCCTATCAGGTTTGCGACTCTCTTTTGAACCTTCTCAAGGAGCGAGAGACTAGTAGCAGATGCACCAGCCCAGATGTGGCAGCAATACTCCATACATGGACGAATGGTGGCCTTATAGAGGTACAGGATACTTTCGGGTGTTAGTAGTTTTCTAGCACGGTAGAGAGAGCCCACCTTTCTTGCAGCGGCCCTGGCAATGCCTTCAATGTAATTGTTCCAACTCATGTTTCCTGTGAATGTTAGGCCAAGGAGTTGGAAAGATGGACTCTCAGATAAAGAGTCGTTGGCCATTGCTATGGGTGGTAGAGAGGGTTTTTTGTAATTATTATTCAATCAATTCCGGGCAATGTCGGGTCTCCCTACAAGTATATATATATATATATATATATATATATTAATGAAAACAAAGGGATGTACTGTTTACCTGATATACGCAATGTTAACTTAAAACTAATATAAATAACAGTATTTATATATAGAAAATTTAATCCCAACGGAATTAAAAAAGCTCAATACGCAATAGAGAGTAGAGCTTATTATAAGAGAAAGAAAATGAAAACTGTAAGTTGAGCTTTACAATTAAAATTTATTGTTCGACTGAATACCCCCCCCCCCAAAAAAAAAAAAAACAATTTACAAAGATCTTATTCCGCGGGTTTCAAAGAATGCTATTCTTGTTATTCTTCTCATCAGAGGACATAAAGAAATCAGCAAATTATATTTGTAGCAATGCTAGAATTTGCTAGTTAAGGCATTAGGTGAAACCGCAATTTATTGTAGTTATAAATTGCCAAATAAAAAAATGAAAAAATGTTGGATATGTAAGAAAATATATATAAAAACAAACTGCGCATAATATTTCAGCTTGCATAAAAATCCCCTCAAGTTGATCTGAAATGCAAAATAGTTCTTTAGAGAGAATGGATTCCAAAAATCCAGCGTGACGATGAATATAATCCGACTGAAAAGCCTTCAAAACAGCTGAAAGTCAAATGGGACCTAATAGTACAAAGAAAGAAATCCAGTATGAGGATCTTCATCATCGGCTTAATTAGAAAAAGTGATTTCAAATTAAATTTTAAAGTAATTAAGTTCAGGCTAAGCGGGAGAAAATCAGTCTGTGAAAGCTCGTATTACTCTGACCGGAAATTGTCCAGACAGAACGAAACAGATCTTTCTATAAAGTGTTAAATTCGATGTCATTATTAAAAAAATTGTAGGAGTGAGGATTATAAAGTTTTAAGTGTTGCAGAATCATAGCTTATACAAGCTGTCGAAAAGTCATGATGATTATAAAGATGACAAAATAATAATAACCGGTTCCGAGGTGGTGTTGGACGAGATTGTTGCCCTCAGAAATTCCATGGAGGTAGATGAAGGGGGTATTAACGAGCTTGTGCAGGAGCACGAGGAGGAACTAACAACAGAGAAGTTGAAGGAATTACAGGCGATGCAACAGACAGAAGCGTTGCAAGATATCAGAAACAAGGAGGAGGATAAGACGACATCTACAAAGGAGATTATTGAGGTGTTGGCTTAGTGGAATGAAATTGCCGCTTTCGTTGAAAAGAAAAATACAGAAAAAGTGGCTAATTGTCGTACTAAAGCCCTTTTTAATGACACTTGCTTTATGCATTGCAGTAACAATTTGAAAGGGAGGATGAGACAAAGTTTCTTGGAAAGGCTTTTGTTTAAAAGACCTGTAGAAAAATGAAAGTGTTGTGAGTCCAACTAAAAGGGCAAAATGAAAGTGAAGAAAAGTAAAAACTGATAATGTTAAAAACAAAAAAACAAAGACAGAAAAAAATAAAATTAGTGCAGTAAAAGAAATTAGTTTAAGTTCATTTAAACAACTTAAATTTCAAGGGTAAATACGTACATATCGTTAACAGTCTATCGTGCTTCCTCACTCCTTCCGCAACTCTCTATCACTCATCTATTACCACGCATTCACCTCCGTTAGCCGCCACCACCGCCATCCTCCATGGTAAGTGCTCATAATAAACTAGCATTTTATTTCCTTAATACAATCTTATTTATCTTATTAATATATTTTTATGTTTAATTATTATTTGAATGTGTTTTTAGTTAACTTAGATGATTTTGGGAACGAATTAATTGGTTTTCAGTTATTTCTGATTCGAACTCCATCCGGAAACGAATTAATCTCGTATGTAAGGGGGCTCACTATATATATATAGAATTCATAGTTAATATATATATATATATATATATATATATATATATATATATATATAGATATAGAATTCATAGTTAATATATATATATATATATATATATATATATATATAATTCATAGATGGACTATGAATTCTGACGATGCTAGTTGGATATTTCCTCTCTTTGAGGATCTTCCTCTAGCTGAAACAATATGTAAACTCATTCTGGACTCACTAATAAATTTTCTATATACTGCTCTGGCTACACATTGAGCACTCTAGTCCGGTTTTTTCACCACTGGTATATATATATATATATATATATATATATATATATATATATATATATATATATATATATATTATGAGTGTGCTGTTTATATATAAATTTATATATATGTATAGCTTAATACATAATAAATAAAAAAATAAGTAATAAATTAAAAATAAATAAATAATATATAATAATTAGAGTAGAAAATATATTAACAAGAACATAGAAATGTCTGAGCTATTCGTCTTGTCAACTAACAAGCTCTGATGGTTTTCCGGATCTAGACCTCGCATTAGTACCTTATCTTACGATATTTATTGTATATGGATAAGTTCATTCGTAGGTAACGCAAGTAATTCTGCAAAAAACATCCCTTTCCTAAGCTGATTACTCCTAAAGGTGTATCAGTATTTCTTTCTCTTTTGGGTAGGTTATGAGTGGACTCGTAAACTTTTTTTTGTTAGAACGTCATGGTTTTGGTTGGATTTGGGGAGGCTCAATAGCAAATGTGTCGTAGATGGTTTCAATAGCCACCACTTCGTCGTGAGCAAATCTTCTATTCTTAGTTATACGTTTACGTATCTGGTTCACATGCTTTTTGTGTTTGAATTTCGTGCCCTAGATTATGTAGATAACATTGCCTATCCTCGGTATTACCTTTATGATATTTTTTTAACGACTTCTATTTTCTGAGAGTCTTCTGTGAACTTTTTGTAGAGTTAAACTTTTGTTTTCTATGTTTGTTAAAACACACCTTCTGATTTCTGCATCTCGACCCGATATAAGTCCCTGTGCGAATACTAGACATTTAAAATTGTCCGCACTGAGATTTAATAATTTACATTAATCGCAGTATTTTTTTAACCACATTCGCATCAGTTGCAAAATTATCTTCGTCGTTTTCACCAGATTTAAGCATTTCCATCGTTTATGGAATAGAGAGACTTTCTGGCTAAAAAAAATTCTGTACGAGGTTTCATCGTATCGGCGAAATACAGCTCAGACATATTGCGTGGCAAAATAACATCCACAAATCTATTATGTTCAGCAGGCTCCAATTTGCTTAATAGCAAACGAAATTTTTTCTTGTCGACTAAAGAAGGCTTCGTATCTTCTGTAGTATGCCGCAAACGACTTATCTTCTTCTTATACACAGCAGAAGTTGTTAAACCCATTCAATATTGAATATTGTGGAAATGCGGTATTATTATCCACGTACGCATTGTTGTCATGACTTAGAAAAGTAATTCCTTCATATACTGTTGACACTCAGATAGCCATTTTTTTAGTTGTTGTTGATTTCATGCTGTTTAATCTGTACTTTACCCATTGTTGTTGTTGAAGCTGTTTACGAATTGTTCTTGTAGTTGATTTTGTTTTTCATCTGTGCAGTTTTGTTGTTCCAATAATTGTCATTGCTGTGGAATCATTTTACCAATTGTTGCATGGTTGCCTGGACCGCATCCATCTTTTGCATGGTTGGTAAAAATAAAGAGTGTACAGATTTTTTTTAAATAACCGTGTTCGATTTAACAAAGTTTTAATTGTTTAGAACGACTGAGGGGAGAACAGTAATTCATTTCCAACTAGTTTGCATTAAAAATCCCGTTGTACTTGGCTTAGCTTCTCTGTTTCATTTGTAATTCCTTGGGAAAATTATACATTTTTCCTCCTAAACAGTTGCCATTTTTAGAGAAAGAAAAAAAAATGTTCGCAACCAAAACTGATCTTGAATTTTTACTGTTTTGCCACAGACTAAAAGAAACAAAAACAAGAAATTCGTTTTCTTGTTTTTTTTTTTTAGTGAGAAACTTGCTAAAGGCTTTACAATAGATGAGAAAAAAAATTCTTCTTCTAATCTATTCCCAATATTTTGTGAATATTGACTTAGTCACGATATTATCGACTGGTTAGTTTTTTTTTTTTTTTTTAGAATACGGAGATTTGTTTCCTCTTTTTTTTACGTCAGTGTTGTAACCACTGCATTTTTATTTTAATGAAGGTTCACTGTTGAAGAGAAAAGCTGTTTCTAGCCAGTGTTGTAGACACTGTATAGTAGGCACGGCCAAAACGGAATGAGGGAGTAAGTATTTTTTGACAGTCTCTCTTTAAAAATCTACCAAAGCTCAAGTAATTATTCAAACAAATTTTACCGATTATTAAGTGAAGAACGAAGTTTATAATGGTGTACTTTATTTTTTCATAATCGAGATATATATATATATATATATATATATATATATATATATATATATATATTGCCGACACCCTCTTCCTTATTTGTGGTTTCTAATATGCTTAAAATAATCAGCCGAAACTGAACAAAATATAGTGTATTATGGGGAGAGTGAGGAGTGTAGATAAAACAAAACAAAAAGAAAAACAACAACTGTGTATCAGACGTTAAGGTTGAAAATCCGAAGTTTGAATGCGCTTAATTTTTCATCTATTGTGTTTTGAAGTGTGAAATTCATTGAATATGTTAATAATAATTATTATCTTTAAAATTAGCGAAACATTATATATTTTCATCATTTTAACAAAACTTTTAAATCTTTGAAAAATAAATTAATAATTTTCTTTTAGTGAGCCCAATATTGCTAATTTATTATTAAATAGGAAATGCTTTGAAGAATCAATACAAGAAAAATCGATAAATAACTGCGCATTTTGCTAAAAATACGATAATTTCTTTCAGCATTTTGTCGTTACGTGATATTAACTCACCTATGGTAGACACTGCAGTTGTTCGTATTTACAAACAGTTGTTATTTCCCCCTTTTCCTCTTTGCTATTACTTGCGCTTGACTTAGTTTAACATGTTGGGAATTTTTGCATCTACCACACTCTCTCGTCCAGAAACACTTGGTTCTGATAGCATAACAGGGTCAAGACGACCAAGCGTTCCACTAGACGCAGGAATGCGACGCCTCGCATTATAAAAAAAGTCACCCATTTGATACTGGCGAGCCACATCGTTACTTAACTTCGGGGGTTATGTAGGCAGTATCTATCTATCTATCTATCTATCTATCTATCTATCTATATATATATATATATATATATATATATATATATATATATATGTGTGTGTGTGTGTGTGTGTGTGTGTATTATGAAAAAAATGAATTAAACTCTGGACTTGACCATTCTTCACTTAATCGTCAAAACAAACGTTAAAAATACATGGACATTTACAGAACTAAATGAACTTTTTTTTACATGGGTGTAACCACTTATCAAGGCTCAAGGGCCACTCGGGGATAAGGGTTATTGTGTGTACAGTAATCAATGGGATAGTGTAGTAATAGTATTGGAGAATTGATAAAGTGTCATTACTTAAGGGGGCGGTTACTTATTTCATTATATCACGGCTACCGTAATTTCTTCCAAACTATCATTATTTTTTTTTTTTAATTTCGCCAAACGAAATCTATACAGTTAGGTAAAAAATGGAATTATTTGAAATTCAGGTGCTTATGTTATAATATATTTGCATATTCCTATAGAAAATTACCCAAAATTTTATTTTGATAAAAAAATAATGAGTTGGTTCAATAACCTTTTAAAAATATTCAAATATTTTATCCATTGAGACAAAGCATTTCTCTCTGATAGGCTCATAAGAGTAGTGATTGATGCGCAATCAGAGACCCACTGCATTAATGCAGGAATCCTTCAGGGGTCCATCCTGGGCCCAAATCTCTTCCTGATCTACATCAATGATCTCCCAAAACACATACGTAAATTATTCATTGACATCTATGCTGATGACACAACCATCTATGGCAACACATCAAAGGCCGTAAATGACAAAGTTATCTCTGATTCTCTCTCCTCTGATCTTGAGCGCGTGGGAAGAGGCGGCTGGTTACTTTCAATGCATCTAAAACCAAGCTCCTATCTTTACATCATCAATGCTCTGATCCCCATCTGGCATCAATTGAAATGGATGGCTCTCGTCTTGGGAAGGAGTACTGCTTCCACATCTGGTCAGGAGCTGCTAAAACAGCCTATCCTGCTTTGACAGAGTAAAAAATAGACTTTGTGTCTTAGCGGGGGAAGCCCTTTTCTCTTCCCTGCAACCTCTCTTCCACAGAAGAGACGTTGCGAGCCTGTCTTTGCTTTATCGTTATTTCCATGGCAAGTGCTCGCTTGAGCTTCAATCTCTGGTCCCCCCCTCGCCAATCTTCACAAAAAACACCCGTCTAGCTGAAACCACTGTCAATAATTTTTCCCACTCTTTATCTGTGCCTAAATTAAAACGTTGATTCCATGAACAAAGCTTCTTTGTTAGAAGTGTACGCCTGTGGAACTCTGTTCCGTTTGCCTGTTTCCCACCTGACTACAACTTGGATATCTTCAAGTCCAACATAAACAAATTTCTGATAAACCGCCAGACACTTTATCAAATCTCCAATACTAACGATTACCGCGATATTATCCCATTGATTACTGTACACGCAATAACCCTTATCCCCGCGTGGCTTCCGGGCATTGATAAGTGGTTACTACCATGTAAAAAATGGCGGTGAATCGTGTTTTTTTTTAAATTTAAAATTTAAAATTATATTAAAAATAGTAGAACTAATTTTATATTATTCTGCTTTTCATATGATAAAATCCAGGATTTTATCTTTTTGGAAAAAAAAGTTGCTAAAAATAATGGATTTTAATAGATTTTAATTCGTTAAAAACAACTTAGTTTTTCTTCCATTTTTTAGCCGTGCCTACTGTAAAGGTTTTTCGTGAAGGTTCACTCAGTTGAAGAGAAAAATACTGTTTCTTTTCACCAGTGTTGTAGTTGAAGAATAAAACGCTGTATTTTGACTCCATGCTTAGTTCGCAATTAGTCCCCGAATATTATAGATATGCTGGTTCTCTGATTGCTAGTGCCATAGCAAAGTAAATTGTACTTATTGAGACTAGCTATTCGATGAAGATCAAATTCACGTTCGCCAGTGTTATCGCGAATTTCTGTGAGCAGGTACTTTCGTATCCTCATTCGCCAGTGTTATAATGAATTTTCGCAAGTACTTATTTGTCAGTGTTATAACCCTGGTTGAAGAGTAACAATGAAACAGGCCATGAGAATAGAGTAGAAAAATATATTAACAAGAACATACAAAAGTCCGAGTCATTCGTCTAGCCAATGAACTAGCTCTGTGGGTTCTCCGGATCTAGACATAATATTAATACCTTGTCTTCTGGTATATATTGTATATGAATCAGTTTATTCGTAGGTAACGTAGGTTATTCAACACAACAAAATGCTACGTAGATATTTAGAGTAAATAATTAAAGTTTACAGGACGATTTCTTAATATGAATATGAAGTGGTTTTAAGTTTGTAGAATTAATATAGTCAGCTTTAAGGCAGTAATAATTTTATCTTTTCACATAGTATTAATGTTGATTAATTTCCACTGTTGAATAATTGAAGTAACGCAATTTAAATGGAAGTGGATTGATTAAGCAGAAAAAAATTCCACATTCTGAAACCGTTTTCATTCACATAATGGTAAAGAAAAAAAAGGTCAAATGTATTGAAACTTTAAGTGTAAGGGTGATAACTGCGAAAATCCAATTATTTATTCAAATGGGATGAATATGATTTACTGCAGACAAGCCAAGAATAATAAATTAATATAGGTTGGCTTAGCGCTAGTTAATTAGATGGTGAACATTTTAATAATATTTGCAGGGAAAGAGTTTTTATGACCACTAATTTAAAATATGAATATCTTATTATTTATGACCATTCTTGGAGGTCTAGCAAGTTTTATTTACACAGTTTATCGGTAGCCAAGTGGATTTCCTAGCAAAATTAAATTCGTAAATACTAATTTAAGAAATTTTTAAGGTACAAATTAAGTCTGATTAGATTTCTTATTAACAATATTTTACGATTAACATCTATATTTTATGAAAACAAAATTCTTGCCTCCATTGTGAACCTAAATACGAAAATTCAGAAGTATTGCTAAGATTGAATAGAAATCAAATATAGCGCTATAAAAATTAATGTCTCCTCTTGGGCTTCGGATTCCAACACATTTTTCTTTAGAAGGGTGCCAACAAAGTCTGTAATTTTCTTATATATAATAATAATAATAGACCCCTGAAGTACTCCCGCATTTATATCATATTGTTTAGATGTACGATTGTCGAGGACAACCTAGATTTTTCTCATCCTTCTTAAGTAAGAGAAAAATCCAGGTTGTCTTCGACGGTCGTATATCTAAACAATATGATATAAATGCGGGAGTATCCCAGGGGTCTATCCTTGGACCTTTATTATTCCTGATATTCATAAATGACCTCCCTGATAAAATTGTTTCGGAGATGGGTATATTTGCCGATGACACCCTCTATAACAGGCATGAGGGGAAAACAAATGAACACATATCTAAGGAAATGGCAGAAACACTAGAGGATGATCTCAAATCTATAGTTGAATGGGAGAAAATGGATGGTCACATTCAATGCTGCCAAGACCAAGCTTGTTACCTTTAATAATTACAAGAAACATTCTCTACCACCAATAGCAATGCCCAAGAACACATTACTCAAAAGTCATTCCTTTAAACTCCTCGGCCTAACGTTTACAAGGACATGAACTGGAATAGATACATCGAGAGCATCGCCAAGGCTGCTGGATCTCTCTACCGTGCTGGAAAACTACTTATGTCTGAAAGTATCCTGTACCTCTATAAGGTCACCATTCGTATGTATGGAGTACTGTTGTCACATTTGGGTTGGTTCATCTGCTTCTTGTCTCTTACTCCTGGACAGGGTTTAAAAGAGAGTCGCCAACCTGATAGGTCCTGAACTGTCATCTAAGCTTCAGTCTTTTTCCCATCGACGAAATGTTGCATCCCTCTGCCTGTTTTACAAGTACTTTAATGGTGAATTCTCTGACGAACTACAAGCACTTTTACCCCATTGACGAAAATACCTCCGACAAACCAGACAAGCAGCAAAATCCCACTTCTTAACAGTAGAAATCCCTAGGTGCAAGAAAACCTTCTACTCCAATAGTTTATTCCCCAGAACTGCAAGACTTTGGAACTTCCTTCCGGGATTCTGCTTTCCCAACTTTACTGACATGCAAAAGTTCAAGTGTAATGTGAACAGACATCTTGCTACTCATCTCCCTTCATAATACCTCTACAACTTATGTCCCCGATAGCAGCCCCCTACTTCAAAGTGGCACTGTGCCTTGTTTGGGGTGAAAATTGAATAAAAAATTCCCCCCTGAACGTAACTGTCGTAGGTTGATAAGAACAGATGGCACATAGAAAACTATTACGTTTACGCCATTAGCCATTATGTTATCTAGCTAGAGAACGCAATTACATACTCATTAGTGTGAAATATTTAAAAATTATTTTTATTCCCAGGAGCACCATGACCATCATCGTCCTAACCTCCAAAGGAAGGAAGTAAAATCTCACCCTCCTAATACCGAGTCTTCTTATGACACCATTCTGCACCGAGTACATTTATACTTTTTCTTACTTTTCTGCGTGTTAACCGTCATTAAATGACTACAGACTTTCTATAGAAAAGCATATTCTTACTCCTTACATCCAACACAAATAATGGTTTCTCCCTTAAAAACATCCGGCACCGCTGATTGGATGAGAAGTATTAATTCTACAATCCCAACATTGTGGTATTCAGCAATTAAACGAACACTTCGAAACTAAATCAAGACGCCATTTCTATACGTAGACAACCTTCTTACGGTTTATTTACATATATTTCAGGACATTTTCTCGCTGAAATACTCTTACATTTTATTGTTTATTTGTGAAAATATTACACTTCAAAACAAAAATAAACAAACAAAAAGAAACTTTTCCCAACACGTCAGTTATATTTAGCGTTAGCTTAATTGAGAATCCATTAACGGATTTTCGAGCACGGTACCGACCGAGACAGACAGAAACAAATATATATATGGTGATGGTGTTAACAGAAGACCATCTTTCCCTTGCTTTATTGTTGATTATTCATTCATTTTCATTTTTCATGTACTTTTGAAATATTGTTATTTTTTTAACTTAATTTTATTTTTATTATACATATATATATATATATATATATATATATATATATATATATATATATATATATATATATATATATACATGTGAGGTGTGATCAAGATGCATCAATTTCTATCTACTGTGGGAACGAATGTGGCTCTTCAGACCAGCCCTGCTCTTACACAGTCAGTTGCAAAGGTCACACTTAAGCTGAGATTGAGGGATGCCAACTGGTGCTGCTCTACTGTGGACGTTTATGTGACGCTTCAGGCCTCCACTCGATTTACAGACCACAGAGCAAACAGAACATCTGTGTCCCGCAGTGTTTTCCCCATCAAAGAAAGATTGATATCCATGTGATCGCTTGTGGCTAGCTAGACCAGCTCATTTTACCGCATAAATCACAGATGTGGTTCTGCACGAAAGCCTCCGACGGACCTGAGAGATCTGACGGATTTTTCTTCCGGATATCACGCTTCATTTTTGCATGCTCATATTTTTCTTCTCGAAGCTATCACAGCCATGATAGACCAAGGAGCGCCACTTTTTACGATAATTGGAAGCACTTTCCCAACTGAACACGTCAATACCAAGAGCTTTAAGATTATCTTTGATGTTATCCCTAAAGCGTTTTGTATCTTTGTCAGATGTCCAGCCCACCTCATTTGGTTGCGTATAATCAACTTCTTGATACAAGGTATGTCAGCTCGCATGAGAACATCCATATCAGGTATAAAAGAGCTCCACCTGATGCCAAGAATGTGTCTCAGGAATTTCTGGTGCACTCTTTCCATGATTTTTATGTGTCTACCATAAGTTGTCCATGCCTCAGAAGCGTAAAGCAGGGATGGTAAAATACAAGATTGATAGACACTGATCTTTGTATGAAGAGTTATACCCCTGTCAGACCATACTCGCTTCTCTAAGACACCAAAAGCCTTAGTGGCACGTTGTATCCTATAGTTGACCCCAGCATCCAGGGTTCCGTCTCTAGCAAAAGTACTACCCATTACACAAATGTGTCAACCACGGCAAGTCTCTGGTTGTTGACAAAAATATTTGGTTCCACATACAAACTACCGGGTGGAGGTATGAACATGGCCTTAGTCTTCTTAAGACTAATAGTAAGCCCAAAAGACGCACAGGCTCCTGAAAACAGATCTATGATACCCTGCATATCCCTCTCACTATGGGCTACGAGATCGGCGTCATCCGCATAAAGCAATTCACGAACCAGGTGCTGAAAGGTCCTTGTAGAAACATGAAAACGACGAAGATCAAAGACCCTACCTGTCGTTCTGAAACGCAAACAAACCCCCAGAAAACATTCCCTAAAGGCATAGGAAAGCATAGTTTCAAAATAAATGGAAAAAAGTGTATGTGCTGGGATATCACCCTGTTTCACTCCATTGTCAACTCAGATGGGTTCTGATAGGCATCCATTGAAGTTCAGACGAGCCTTCATATTAGTGTGGAGCTCCCTGAGTAATCGTAGAATTGAGGTGGGCATCCCAACTTCTCCAGAATTATCCATAGAGCATTTCTGTTCACCGTATACAAAGGCCTTCCAAATAAACAAAAACCTGATAAAGCGGAACACGGTGTTCAGTACATTTCTCCTGCAACTGCCGAGCAGAGAAGATCATGTCCGTGGTTCCTCTGCCCGGACGAAAGCTACTTTGGCTTTCTGGAATGACGGATGGACAAATATACTTTAACAATCTATTGAGTAGAACTCTGGAAAATACTTTGCCAACTACTTCCAACAAACTTATCCCACGATAACTTCCATAGTCGGTCCTGAACCCATTTCCCTTGTACAGTGATATAAGAATTGCATCAATCCAATTCTGATGGACGGGAACACCCTTGTAGACATCATTGATAAGATGAAGAATTTCATGAACAAGCTTATCACCCTCATGTAAGAGGACTTCCACAGGAATACCATCAAGCCCTGGAGCCCTCCCAACGTTCACTTCGTTGATTGCATCTCTAATTTCATTCTCAGATGGGAACTCAGACATTTCATGGATAAGCTTCTGCTGTGATAAAAATCCATTGATAACACCCGTATCAACATTAGAGGGGTTGTCAAAGAGATCAGAATAATGCTCATCCAACGAAGGAGAATCTTGTTAGGATCTTTTATAAGAGCAATTCCACCACTTGAGAGTAGGGGATATGTAGATAATGTTTGAGGACCAAAAGCTTTTTTAAGCAAGTGGTACATGCGTTTGAAGTCTTTACGATCAAAAGCCATCTGGATTTGGTTGGCGAGTTTAGCCCACCACTGATTCTTCATTTGGCGGAATCGCTTTATGGAGAAGACCCTTGTTTGCTTTAAATGACTGTTGGAGGGACTCTCGACCTCCATGAGAGGCAGACATTTTATGATGCAACTCATTTTTAGCACTTAAGAGTTGAGTAATTTCAGAATCAGTATCATCAAACCAATCCTGATGTTTAGATTTGCGGAAGCCAAGAACATCTACACCTATTTCATAGAGTGTATTTTTAAATGCGCCCATGACCCATTAAAATCATTAGAATTAAGTACGGATAGAAGCTTCTCACGTACACGTGGATCATCCAGCTTGGACATATCAACCCGCCTGAGAATCTTAACACAACCCGAGCTACACTTCCTCCTTATACAGATTTTCAACTTCCCGCGTACCAAAAAGTGATCTGTGCCGCATTCAGCTCTACACATAACACGCACACTACAGACGTCCTGCAAATCTGCCTTCCTGGAAATAATGTAATCAATCAATTGACCTTGTTTTGAACGAGGATGGGCCCAAGTAAACCCATGGACCTCCTTGTGGCTGAAGAAAGTGTTATAGATAGCAAGGTCAAACTGAGTGCATAGATGGAGAAGATGCAGACCATTACTGTTGACCTTACCTACACCAAACCGGCCGAGTGAGTCCCAGGTGTGATGATCCTTGCAAACTCTTGCATTTAAATCACCCACGAGTAAGATCTTCTCAGATAAAGGTATAGAGGAAATGGTACGACTGAGATCTCGGTAAAACGCTGTGATGGTATGACCCATGATAGGGGCATAGACAGATAAAATCGTCATATACCTACTGTGTGCAAGAGGGAAGCGCATCATCATAATTCTGTAACTTATACAGATTGGCTGTTCAATCCTATTCACCAAATCAGAACGCATTGCAAAGCCAATTCCACATTCTCGTCTTAGCCCCGTTGGTTTTCCTTTCCAAAAAAAGGTGTATCCTGAGCCCACTTCCACTAATTGATCTTCACCACTCAATCGGGTTTAAGACAATGCCGCAATGTTTATGACATACCTAGCGAGCTCTCTTGCTACAATAGCTGTCCTACGTTCAGGTCTTTCACTATCCAGGACATCTAGCAAAGTTCTCACATTCCACGTAGCAACAGTAAGGTTATTCCTCTCCTGAGAAAATTTTGATTTTCCTTGTTTATTATTTTCTTTAACTTTATCTTGCCTCTCCTACAAATATAGAGCAGCCGCCGGCCGCGGGAAGCCAACCAGCTAATAAAAGGGTAGACAATTTATAGGTGACCTTTTCTAGACCTTCCCAAATTCATGGGTAAGCAGTGTATCCCTAGAAAAGGCTGCTCAGCCGCCAGATCATCCACCGAAGTTGCTTCCACCCTATAAGCGATTTAGTCGACGATGTTAAATAAATCACTGGGCGCCTACGTGCAGATTTGCAGCTACGCACTCCCAGCCCGCTAAGCCTGTGCACGTCGCCGCTTACCTATCGCCATAGGACTTGTTTTTTTCTTCGAAAGATA
>NC_136482.1:100260893-100290893 GCF_053919585.1 Euprymna scolopes | reverse complement strand
TTGGGGAGGGGTGTCTATTCCGAATACGGTTTTTAACATGGAGATATTGGTGGTGTTTTTTCTGAAAGCCGTTCTTAACATGGGGAAGCAGGGGGCATCTCCACCCACACCCATTCCTCTCAGAACTTCTTTTGGCGATGATGCACTTCTCGCAGTTTTTTTGTTGTTTTTATTTTTCAGCAATTAAATATTTTTGCTCTTGGCAGTATGAGACCGTAATCAAATATTTTTCCAAACTGGAGGTATTCATTTGTTTTGTTTACATAGTTTTCAAAAAAAGGGCTGTTACAGGTGTGTGCTGCTTAATGAATTCAATGATTTCTATTTTCTTTCAATTTTATTTGGAAAAGTTCATTTGCTTCTTTGCAGTGCATCGATTGGCTGATCGACGTCTTACGTCACATTACAATCAAACATGAGCGCATGATGTCATGTTCCGAGGAAAGCTAATCGGACGCTGTTACGTCTGGTTAAAATTATGCCCAAGTATCAAATTCACAGTGACTGATATTTAAAGTGTTCTGTAATTATTTCTAAAAATAAATAAATAAATACAGTAACATAAAAAAATTTATATGTATATATTATCTTTTTCCTAACACGTGGGTTAAAATATCGTTGGCTTAATTATGAATTCATTAACGCGTTTTCGAGCACGGTAATGACAGAGAGAGAGAGAGAGAGAGAGAGAGAGAGAGAGAGAGAGAGAGAGAGAGAGAGAGAGAGAGAGAGAGAGAGAGAGAGAGATGTCTGTTTTTGTTTTCATTCGAACACATTTTTTATTTACTTTAGACACACCTAACAATTTAATAAAAAAAATATTGTAAAACGAATTTAACTTGAAAATACTATTTTCGAACATAGCACGGTAACATAAGTGCATAGGCACCACTTGATTTTACATATTTAATTTCCTAAAATCGTTTAAATAAATTCGCAATGATTGAAATTTAAAGTGTTATGTAATTATTTCTAAAAAAATACAATAAATAAATATTACCATGACTAATACTTTTTATTACTTATTTTTTTAGAAATTATTACACAACACTTTTATCTTTACATCATCAACGCGCTGGTCCCCATCTAGCATCAATTGAAATGAACAGCTCTCGTCTTGGGGAGACCTCATGTTTTGACAAGCTTCTGGGCTTGACCTTTACTCGTGATCTGAAATGGAACACATACATTAAATCCGTTGCCAACGCCGCTGAAAATGTTACATAGCGTTATCATTGAAGTTATCACTATGGTTATCATAGAGGGGCACCAAATTGACGTTTGGTGTATAACATAAAAGGATTCCGTGTGCGTATGATCGTCTAGTTTCATATGCGGTTGTGTGTGTTCATATCTAATTATTCATATGCTTTTGTGGGTGTGACATGTATTTTCAGAACCTACATCTGCTTCTTCGATGTTGGACCATCTGGAAATTTCTCATCCTGGAGGGAGACTTGATACCTGTTTTTGGATGAAGATTCAATCACTCCAAGAGAAGGAATTAGTTTTATAGTTTTTATTTCACTTTCTCCAGATGTCCTGCAGAAGGTGGAAGTGAAATCGGCCTGTGTGGGTTCTTCTTCTACACACGTCAGCGTTCGACCCCCCCCCGTGGAGAGGAGGAGACAACGGGAAGCCGTCCGTTGTCTTCTGTGTCCAAATCAAATCTCACAGATCTAGCCAACCTGACCACGTCACTCATACGTAATCTGGTCAGCTGACCCTCGGTTCTGGTAAACGTGTCTACACTCAACGTTTACTCACATCTCTCTCTCTCTCTCTCAATCTATTTTGTAACATTCCTTCCCCCCCCTTTTTATCAAAATGTATGGCGAAGGCATACATTTTCTACTTCCCACATTTACTAAGAATGGGATATATATGCTCATCCCACTGGCAAAGAAAACTGTCATACCTTTATTCAATAATTAATAACATATACTAAGTAAAATAATATCGACAAATAATACCATGTGGCGCTAATCCTTGTGCCCTCGAAGGTCAACAACTCCCTGTGACCCCATGGTCTCTTCATAATTTAAATCAGAATTTCAGGAGCATCCTTTACTCCCGTCGACACTACGCGTGATCGATAAATTCTCGGCAATCAACCGAATAATAAAATCGAGGTCCATCTGCCTCTTCAAAACGGACTATCATCGTCCTTGGCTTTACAGATCAGCTTTTCTTCCCATAGGTAGCACACAAAATTTTTTTTCCCATCCCAAGCCTTATCCTATTCATCATAAGCCTACTCTTATTACTAGTATTTTGTGGGAAACAAAAAACCTCTTAACATTCCATATGGTGGGTAGCCTTCTATTTTCCTAAGTACTTGCATACATATTTCATTCATCTTCTCTTGAGCGATTCGTAACATAATGGCCACGTCAGCCATTGCACCCCCTCTGCCCCTTACGCCATGTCAGAGGGCATTTCATTTGCTCCCTGAAGTTGATTACAACTAGACCCGCTCACGCTGGACAGAATACATTCAGTTTACTGCTATGTCAGAAAAAACTTTTTTTTTTCCAAAGTCGGTAAGCGCAACCTGCCTTGAAGACACATAGCTTCACGGAAAACATCGGATTTCCACACATGAAGTACTCAAAGTTGCTCCATGTTTATTCTACTCGAAATCAATAGAAATCACGATAAAAAAAATAAAATTAGAATCACTTCTCGAGAATAATGAAATTAATAACTACCCATGTAATTCAACACCTCTCCAAAATTCTAACATGCTTGCCACAGAAATTAAATTCCATTCACGCCCCACTCTTTCTTTCATTTCTTCATCTAGTTTATTTAACCCTATATTTATCCTTTTTTTTCTACCTTACTTATGTGGTCAAAAGGTCACTCATGTCGAATAGAACATTTATTCTACATTTCGAAAATTAAAATTAATACCGACTGAACCTTTGACTCTTCCGAAACTTAAGAACTAGTTGATCCCTTATACATAACCCAGTAGTGTTTTTTTATTATTATTATTTATTGCACTGTTTAAATCTTATTTCTTTCTTTTTCCCAATTTTATTATTACTATTATAATTATTAATTAATTAATTAACAACACGTTCTTTCTTTTATTAATCATTCTTTCAATAGACCCCACAAGCAAAGATTCCACCTCCCCATTCTGCGAAAAAAAATACATGTCAAAGAACAAGAAAATTCTGCACAATACCGTTTGATAACACATCAATTACATAAAAATAATAAATTAAAAAATACAAAAATATCCTATAAGCAATCACAAAGTCCCATCTCACTAATAACAAAATTCCAAATAACAAAACACAGATTCGTGGAAACCCAATATTGACCACGTCATCAACTCCTGAGGTCGGCTGCATTCCACAGAATTCAAAATTAAAGAAAAATCACAGTCGTTTACAAAAAATACCTAGACATGTACAATTAAAATACATAGTCGTTTCCAAAATAAAATAAAACGACTCACTTATAAAGTCTCAGACAATCCTAACACATCGATGGAACTAAAATTGTCCATGTCAGAAAAAAATTCCTTAGAAAAAAAATCGTACAATTAGTGAAAAAGGAAAAAAATCACATTTTCAGAACCTATCCATTGTTTTTCATTAAAAGTACATATTGTTTTTCATTAAAAGTTACACTTAGTTTCACAGTTTAAAAATGCAACAAAATATTCATAACACATATTTGTGATTGACGTGTTTATCTTTTGGTAAGCTGAAAGGCTCATTCCCGACCCACACTGTTACTAAAGTCATATGTTCTATTTCTTTTTTTTCTTTCTGGTTTACTCACTGGCTGTTCATTAAAACTTTACAATTTATTATCTGTATGTCTATCGTCATAGCTGTTTTTTTTCAATTTCTTCTATTGTTTTTTCTACACAGAAACGTTTTTTTTCTTTTCTTTTCTTTTTAACGTACCGTTCTACCCTTAATTCTTCTTATTAATTTATCATATAAATCTATCTATATATAATTTTAATGTGTCTTTTTCTTCAGAACCATTTCTTTCTTTCTTTATAAGAGGTTCTTCATGTGTAAATGTGTATTTCTTTTCTTTTTTTTTTCTTAATTATTTTTCTAATTCGCCTAGTGTTTTAATGGACCCTACGTTGTGTGTGTGTTGATTTGTATTTTTTTCTACTGTTCTTTCTTTTTTTTCTTTTTTTTTCCAGACATTTTATTGTGTTGTATTGTTTTTTTTTAGTCTATTTTTTTTTCTTGACCTAAATCTCCATGTTTCCACGTTGTATTTTCTTAAACACAGGTTCGATTATCGCATAGGTGATACGAATGGTCCACGAGCACCAAATTGAACGTTTGTTACATAGCGTTATCATTGAAGTTATCACTATGGTTATCATAGAGGGGCACCAAATTGACGTTTGGTGTATAACATAAAAGGATTCCGTGTGCGTATGATCGTCTAGTTTCATATGCGGTTGTGTGTGTTCATATCTAATTGTTCATATGCTTTTGTGGGTGTGATATGTATTTTCAGAACCTACCTCTGCTTCTTCGATGTTGGTCCATCTGGAAATTTCTCATCCTGGAGGGAGACTTGATACCTGTTTTTGGATGAAGATTCAATCACTCCAAGAGAAGGAATTAGTTTTATAGTTTTTATTTCACTTTCTCCAGATGTCCTGCAGAAGGTGGAAGTGAAATCGGCCTGTGTGGGTTCTTCTTCTACACACGTCAGCGTTCGACCCCCCCCCTGTGGAGAGGAGGAGACAACGGGAAGCCGTCCGTTGTCTTCTGTGTCCAAATCAAATCTCACAAATCTAGCCAACCTGACCACGTCACTCATACGTAATCTGGTCAGCTGACCCTCGGTTCTGGTAAACGTGTCTACACTCCACGTTTACTCACCCCTCTCTCTCTCTCTCTCTCTCTCTCAATCCATTTTGTAACAGAAAAATGGTGGGATCCTTCTATCGATCCAGTAGATATCTCACTGCTGATGCAATTCTCTATCTCTATAAGATCCAGGTAGTCCAACGATGGAGTACTGTTGCCACATCTGGGCAGGAGCTGCAAGAAAAGACATTTTGCCTTGATAGAGTTCAAAATAGACTTTGTAGGGATACCATTTTCTCTTCCCTGCAAGCTCTTTCTCACAGAAGAGATGTTGCGAGTTTGTCTCTACTTTATCGTTATTTTCATGGCAAATGCTCGACTGAACTTCAATCTATGCCCCCCCCCTCGCCAAACTTTCACAATAAACACCCGTCTAGCAGAAAAGACTATCAATAATTTCCCCCATTCTTTATCTGTGCCTAAACCTAAACGTAGATTCCATGAACAAAGCTTCTTTCTTAGAACTGTATGCCTATGGAACTGTCTTCCGTTTTCCTACTTTCCAGATGACTACAATATGGTTGTCTTCAAGTCTAACGTAAACAAGTTTTTGATGAGCTGTTCCATATAAGTTAACAGATTTACTGAATTTCCATTACTAACGATAACTTTATTGTTCAATTGTCTACTGTACACTCTTTAACCCTTATCCTCGAGTGGCCTCTTGGCCTTGATAAGTGGTGATAAATTTGTAAAAAAATCATTGTGAATTTATTCAAAGGGTCCTTTGGAAATGAAACATGTAAAATAAAGTGGTGCTTAGACACTAAGGCTATCGCGCTATTTTTGACAATAGTATTTTCAAGTTAAAATCAAGTTTTGCATTTTTTTATTAAATTGTTAGGTGAAAGGACACAGTCGTAGTTACAATACACCCACCAGTTCGGTAACATAAGTGCACGAACGCTAAGTCAGCCCCCTCAAATATATATATATATATATATATATATATATATATATATATATAATAAAATGATTATATAATTTCAAGTTTTACGATATCTTTTTTGTTGATTTAATTGTATGGTGAAAGTACAGAATAGTTATATAACACCCGCCAGCTCGGTAACATAAGTGCATGAGTACCAAAAAAGTGATTGTTAATATTGTATTCAGCTAAATCCATAACCAGCGGAACTTGATTAAATGGTTTCTTATATTGTCGCTACCCTGTAATCACGTGATTAAAATTTTACCAGACATACAATTGAGAGGCAAAAGAGTCACAAGAACCAAGATCGCATTTACAAATAAGTAGTTTTTCAAATAAAAAAAATCATTATGGATTATTTGTGAACTATTTGCGTTTACATTCAAAACACAATATCGTTGTATGCGAATGTGTAGTTTTTAGAATATTAATCAATATAACTTGATTTTTTACTATTAGAATAACAAATTCCGTTGGGTTAAATCAAGGTGATTAAGCAAAAACTTATTTTATAGAAACTACAGTTGCGAAATTAATAAACTAAAAAAAAATTCTGGCTTGCATACATCTTTGTTACCTATTTGCGTTAGAAAAAGATTAATATTTGATAGAAGTTTTCGGGCAATGTAGTCACCGACGTTCCCTTTTCTTTCTTTTTCAGTTTCTATTTTCTTGATCGACGCACACCCTATAAGTAAAAGGAGATCTTAAAGGTCAACACGGATATCTTACAAACACGGATTACTTGTTCATCATGGTTTTCAAGATTATTTCAGCACGGCAACAAAAATTACATAAGTACTTAACATTTACATTTTTCCAGCCGACACTGCACACCCAAAATTAAAAGGTTGGTTCATAGTATTTGCGTGTAGGGATCATGACAACGATTATCAAGATTTAGGGCAGATGCTTTGACAACCCGCTCCTCAAAAAATGGGGTGTCTATTCCAACATCCGTTCTTAACAGGGGTAGGCAGGGGTGTCCATTCCAAAAGCCATCGTAGCATGAGGATGTTGGGAGTGCCCATTCAAAAAGCCGTTCTTAACATGAGTAGGTCGGGGTTTGGGGTTGGGTGTTGGGCAATACCAACAACAGTCGTACTTAAACTTTTTACGAGGGTGGGGCATGCTTCCACCAGGCAACGCCGGTTAACGGGTCCTGCTAGTAAGTAATATCTTTTACTCTTATGATTTTAAAGATTTCCATTTCCTTTTACCAACATTTATTCCTTTTAATCCAAGAAAAAAAATTCTTCAATTGTTTTTTTTCTTCAAGGAACATAAATATGCCTCTGATGAGTTGATTAGTGAACTACTCAAGAAACACCTGTAACACGCACCATATTAACAATAAAAGACTATGAGTGTGAAAATAAATGAATCTTTGGGTTTGGAATATTTAATAGCGATATAAGTGAAATGTATTTTTTTATTTATAAAAATATTAAAACGCTAAATTTAAGTGGGAGGGGGTGACATTAAGTAACATTTTAGACTCAAAATAGGAATCGATAGGGGAAAAGAGACTTAAGGTGATAAATGGGAGGAGTATAATGAAATAAAGAGGTAGTGACTTTTGGTTTCTTCCAAACCAATTGTACGAAACATTAGTATGTTTAGTGTAGCGACTATGTAATATTGGTCTATATAAATAAAAGTATAGTTTGCTCTTTTTTATTGAACACTCGTAATAACCTCATTTTAATTCATGAATTTTAGCTCCTGAATACCTTTAACTTGGCATATATATATATATATATATATATATATATATGTGTGTGTGTGTGTGTGTGTGTGTGTGTTGAAAAACAATGCGCAAACGCTTTTGTCTGTACGCTCTTTTTTCTCAGTAAACAATGAAATAAATTAATGAAATGAACGAGTTGGCTTATATAGTCCTGAATAAAATGTATTAAAAATAAAAATAATTTATATGCCTAGCTTATTTTTTCATCTGTAATATAAAAAGAAAATTGTTAATAAATATTCATAGTTCGTACATTTACAATTTGTCGGATACCGCAAATTCTCATACTCTTCTATTATGTTTAAGTTCGTTCAAAAATGTATTATTAATAGATGATAAATTTCATTGAGAAAACTCTTTGTTAACATCAATGCTTTATGTTCCAAGCAAAAGTCTGATTACTGAATTTCTCCTTTTTTTCTTGTTAAGTAATAATGCTTTAAATTAATTTGCAATTCTAAAAAGGAATTAATTATAAACTTTTAATAAATTAATTACTTTATTTTAATAAATCATTTACTTAATTACTTTACTTTAATAAATTAATTATTTAATTAATTTATTTTAATAAATTAATTACTTAATTTTAATTAATTCATTACTCATTTTTGTTTGAATATTACAATGTAAATTTCAGGACTGAAAAAATTTAAATTAAATATTTGATGACTAAGTTTAGCAATTTTTTCTTTATTTACCATTTGCGTAAAAATATTAACTTAAGTATACCTTTTAACGCTAAATTTAAGTAGGAGCGGTAACATCAAATGACATGTTAGACTCGAAAGAGGAATCAATAGGGGAAAAGAGAATGTCAAGACTTAAGGGAATAAATGGGAGGAGTAGAATGAGATAAAGAGGTAGTGACTTTTGGTTTCTTGCAAACCAATTGTCCGAAACATTAGTACGTTTAGTGTAGCGACTATGTAATATTTGTCTGTATAAATAAAGATGTTATATTTTGCTCCTTTTTATTGAGCACTCTTAATAACCTAGTTTTAATTCATGACTTTTATCCCATGAATACCTTTAAATTGGTATATATATATATATATATATATATATATATATATATATATATATATATATATATACATCGCGTATTTAAGTGATCAAGCGGAGCCCACTGTTTGTTTGTAAACAAAGTGACAGTTTGAGCACTGTGCGACGGGAAAATGCTAATTTAATAGGCGAGGAGAAATACTTACGGGCACTGATTCTTGGTTCGATGGTTAGAGCTTCCGACTGCCAGCACGATGGTTGTAGGTTTGATTGACGGCTGGGAAAAGGTGTATGTCTTGCCGCACTAATGAGTTGTGATACAGCGAAACAATACTGTATATGGACGACTATATATATATATATAATGTGTGCGTGTGTGTGTGCGTGTGCGTGTGCGTGTGTGTGTGTGTGTGTGTGTGTGTGTGTGTGTGTGTGTGTGTGTGTGTGTGTGTGTGTGTCTGTCTGTGTTGAAAAACTATGTACCTTTTAAACAATTGATTGCTTTGAGTAAATTTAAACATCAGGATTCACTTAAAATATTTTCAACAAATTTGGGTTACTATTTTGTTTCGATTTTCCAAACATTACTAACATGCTAATTAGTCGTAATTTTGTTCATAAAAAATAATATTTGGGGTTGTTTCGAATATAATTTTAATCAATTACTTTCCAGCCATATTGTTGTTCTTGATTCTTGATTGCTTTCCAAGATTTTGTTTTTAATCTTCTTATCAAAAGAAAGGAAATGACATAAGTTTTGCACGAACTCATGCTAATTTTTTATTTGAAGAAAATATACTGAAACTGTCGTCTGTCAAGTTGTTTACATTTTCAAACGATTACGGTCAAGTTGTTTACATTCTCAAATCAACCAATCAAATGATGACACGAATGAATAAAGCACATCTGCCTAAGACATTTAAATACGTTTTATTTCAATCTTAAAACCGTTAAATAAAATTAAGTTTTTTCTTGGAGTGTTTTTATTTAAAATGCAATATGAGTATTTACAATGAAAAAAATATATATACACTCTTCTGTAAATTAATAAGACACAAACGGTGTTTTTCCATTACGTTTTTAATTGCAAACCCCTAAATTCAGCTTTGGAAAAGCGAGGCCGAAGTCAGTCATCGGACCCCTCCTGTTTTCTTTCCTCTCTTTTCCCCTGTTTTCATTAAAAAAAAAACAAACGTGTTTTACGTGTTTTACGTGTTTTACATTTAATCATGAATAATAAAAGTCTTCCCTCCATGATTACAAGAAGCGTTCCAAAAGTAATACCGCTTCTTTGTATTCTGGTCGAATAGATCCAAGGGGATTGCAAATTCCATTGCTATGATGACCGAACTTATGCATTCATAACTTGAAAGTTTCATCTCTCTATTGCAGATATTGACGGTGTGAGACTCTAAAAAAAAGCAACCACTGCCATAGGTGTGCGCCAGAAGCAGAGATATATCATTGAAAAGTGTATTGAGAATGGTGGTGACTATGGAGAAAAAAATAATAAATTCTGGAGTACAAAATGTCGCTCGTTTTAACTTTTTGAGTTATTAGAGAACATAATTTCAGAACAACTTTCGTATGAGAAAGGGCGTCCCGAGTTCCCATGCACAGCCATCGTTCGCTTGTAAATGTGCATTGAGAATTGGGGTTACTATGAATGGTGGTGTGTTTGAGCTAAAAAGATAGGATACTTCATTTTTTAAACAAATCTCGTATATATATATATATATATATATATATTATATATATATATATATATATATATATATATATATATATATATATATATATATATATATATATATATTAAATAATTGAAAATATATTTTTTACTAAAATATTTTTCTTATATTTCGTTTTATATTTAACTTTATATTTTCATGTAAATAGAAAAGTTAAGTGGATTATGTTACTATATAAAAAGGTGTCCGGAAAACTCGTACCCGGAAAACTACCAGGAAAACTCGTCCACGAAAAATTCGTCCATTTTAGCTACGTAGGAAACTGTTCCATTATTGAATAAATATCGATTGAAAACACATTTTATGAACATTCTTGAAGGAGATATTGTTTTTAAAGGTGACTGCGCACCCCAATAATATTTTTTTTAAATTATTTTTATTTGTTTACTCTTCTTTAAAAAAATAAACTTAATTACTGAGTCATGGAATCAAGACACGAAAAACGAAACCATATATGAATTTTAAAAAACACTTTAGTTTCAACACTTTTTATGTTATTACGAAACAAAAATAAAAGAAAAGAAACACATATTATCAAAGAAAGCAAACATTTTATTCAGAAGAATGAATTTAGTTTAAACAATTCTTGTGTTATTACGAAACAACAACAACAACAACAACAACAACAACAACAACAACAAAAGAAAACAATTCTTCTTGTATTATCAAATATTAAATTATCATATAATTTATTAAATTATTATGTTAGTGTTAAAAGTAAATTAAGTATTTTGAATAAAATATTTGTATTATTATTTGATAATATAAGAAATTTTGGTCGATGTCAAGTTTACAACTCCTAAAAAAAAATGACAACTTTTAAAGGTTTTCGGGGTGATGAAAACGAATATCAAATTTAAATTTGGGGTAGATAAATACTTTTCATGATACGAAGAAATTAATTTTTCAAAAAGTGGGGGATCACTTCCCTATATAAATTTAAAGTAAACTGAACAACCACTTTCTAGCTACTCAGTAATTTCTTCATATCATGAAAAATTTTCACACTACGTTTACGCTGCGCACGTGCGCATAAACGAAGGTTGTTAAATGCGCACTCGCGTACCAAACTGCCTTTTAACATCTAATCTTTAGCGAACAATTTAAAATTAGATGAAAAGCAAGTAGTTTTCCAGATATTATGCAATATGATTCTATATGTTATCAGTAGTGGCCATTTCTGTACATGCATGTTTTTGACGCGCGCACGTCAAAAATACGCGCGCGCTTGTGCGTACAGAAATGGCCACCACTGATAACGTATAGAATTACATTGCTAATATCTGGAAAACTACTTGTTTGCGGCAAAAATATGAACAACTTAGCCAGCTAGGTAGAAACATCGACTTTACCCTTTTGAAAACAACAGTAAATAAGTATAAATATTAAAAAATATATATCATATGGTCTGAAGTCTCTTTTTTTAAACTGAATAAACGCTTTAAAATAAGTTAAACTACTAAAAACTTAGCCAGCTAGGTAGAAAACGAACAATTAGTAAATCGATTTCATCTTTGTTAAAACAACAGTAAAAAAAATAAAGATATTTAAAAAATATTATAAGGATGTAGTTTCTTTTAAAAACAATATCTCTTTAAAGAACGGTCATAAAGTGTGTTTTCAACCGATATTTATCCAATATTGACCAGTTTTCCTACATAGCAAAAATGAACGAGTTTTCCAAAGACAAATTTTCCGTGGACGATTTTTCAGAGAACGAGTTTTCCATGGACGAGTCTTCCTAAGTTCGTTTTCTCTTTATGTATCATCCAAGATTTTGATAAACTCATCGGAGATTTTCATCTATATTTTCACTTGCGTCCAAATAAAAGCATTATAAAACTTTATTTATTTCAGAAGGCGATGACAGACACCGTCAATGTACAGCTGACGTAAATGAAATTTAAAAATCCCGTCTAGAGCATTTAAAAACTTTTAATAATCAAGTGAACTTCCTCGGATGGGGGCATATAGACATTTAGCGAATAAATGCGAAAAGTTTACAAAGGAAATAGGCAAGTTGTCTCCCGATAAATGATCAATAAATAAAATAAATTAAACTCTGTCAATCTTTTTTGTGTAAATGAGATTCTGTGGCCTTTCTCAGTCTTATGTTGTAAATGAACAACTTCTAATAAAAAACAATTTGTGTTTGTTTAATTTATATATATATATATATATATATATATATATATATATATATATATATATATATATATATTAGTGTTGGAGCGATTAGTCGGAATCGGGAATCGGAAAAATCGGAACTTTAGGCGTATCAGAATCGGTATCGGAATCCGAATATATAAGCCTAATTTCCGATTCCAAAAACGATTCTCTGCATTTTTTTAAAACTTAAGTTTCCATGTACTACTGATATATAATTACTGTTTTTAAACAATTAATAAGACTGAAATCTATGGATCATGATAAGATGAAAGTACCATGTAAATGTATTTTATTCTCGTAAAATAAACAAAATAAAACTTGAAACGATGTAAATTCGCAAGGTTATTCTAAAGCCATTTAAATTGTGTTTTATGAATTAAAAATTAATTACTAAAATTTTCCCAATTCTATTTCATGTGTAAACTTATATTTTAATGAATCTTTGTAGAAATTAAATACATTCTTTTTTTTATTATATACGTACTTCGAAGTTTATTATTATTATTATTATTATTATTATTATTATTATTATTATTATTATTATTATTATTATTTTGTTTTCTTTTATTCTTGCGACATTTTACGTTGAGAAAAGTCCGGTCTGAACCCTCGTCATTATTTTTTATTTATCTACTTACGACTTTTTAGATGGTGTCCGTGCATTTAATGACCCACACTATTTTATTTTTGAAATAATAGTCTACCCGTTGACCCTTACAGGGTAAGATGAAAAATGTTAAAAATAAAAAGTGGTTTTGTAGATTATATTGCCTTTTATTGTCTTGAGAAAACATTGATGAGTGAAAAAAAATAAAAACCAAGGAAATCTCCAGGGCACTACTGCAAGCACTAATTATAATTAAGGAGGTTCTCCAAAAAGCACTACCAAAATCAAGTTTCTACCTCGTCCCTCTCCTTGAAGAGAAAATATTTTTTAAGTAAGCAATAAAAAAAAATCGTCAGAACGCACAGAAGCGCTACTAAAAGCAGTAAATCTATAATATAAATCACCTATCTGTTTAAATGTATGTATGTATGTATGTTTGTATTTCTGCCTAAAACTTTCGAGGGAAACGACGGATTTCCACGAAATTGGTATCATTTTGAAGCTCAACCCTTTGGACGACAAATATAAAAAATTGGCTAAAAACATTAATTCCTTCACCCTCAACTGGGCACTTTTCTACTGGGAGGTGTCGCTTTTTTCACCGATATTTTCAAGTCAACCCCTCTTTTCGATTTTCTAACCTTAATGTACACCTACGTCACTTCCGATTTGGCGATGGACGCACCGACTAACGCATTACGTTTTTTTTTTTCACTTTCTTTTCCTTCTTCGCGGTACGGGTTCGAGCTTGCTTGCTTCCTACCACTTTTTTGCGCTCGTAGTTTTCTCCCTTTTTTGTTTTGCTCAACCTTTACACACACCTCCACTTTCTTTTCTTCGCGCCACAGATTCGAGCCTGCCTGCCTACTACGACATGTTTTTGCTCAACACACACGTACCAACACCTGGGCAACGCAAGTACCTAGGCTAGTATAGTTATAAATGTGATTATAGTTATATATTGCACAAATATATTTAAATTATTTTTCTTTAAATTCAACGGAATTAAATCACATTTATTTGTAAGGAAAACGCGTTAAAATAAGTTAAAACAAAAAATATTGTTGACCTCGTGTATGCTTTGAATAGCAGCAGTGGCCTTTAATATCGATATTTAGACAGGGCGGCCATGAAATAGGTAAGCAGAGGAATTTTTTGAAACCGGAAGTCAGAAACCGGATGGACAGTTTAAACGCCCAAATACGCAAGTAAATCTGAGTTTTATATCATATCATATCATATATATATATATATATATATATATATATATATATATATACATATATATATATATAAGCTGAACGCGCGCGCGCGTGTGTCTAGTCACGAATAGGCTCCTATATGGTTGAATATTATAGAAAACTGATCACATATAATGATAGAAGATGTATCGAGACACAGGAATGGGTGTGTTTGATCTGGCAGAACGGTGGTTCGTTAAAATTATGGGGTCTGCGTTCGGGCCTGGTTCACAAAGTATGGAAATAAAAAATTTAAAAATGAAAAAAAAACGTTTACAAGGGTTTTTGATATAGATGTACATAATAATACATTGCTAAGTATGTTTAAACTTTAGTAGGGATGGTATAATAAAATTGTGGGGTATTCATAGAATGGAAATAGGCACAAACTTCAATAAAGACTTTTCATATCTATCTGCGTAAGTATACTTTGATAATTGTTTCAGTTTGAAGAAATATGGTATAATAAAATTATGGGGTGTTAATAAATATTTGGGGACTTAGCCCCAAGCAAAAACGAAACGAAAACAGGTTAAAAAGTTTTAATATATAAAAAATAAATTCATCAAATACGAGATGAGTTACTCTTCTACCTACCTGCATAAGTTTTATGTGTTTTAACGTCTTTTAAATCTTTTATTCAGTTCGAAAAACATTAGTGCCGTGTTGGTAAGTTAAACCGCCAACAACATGGCCGACAAGAAAATGCCATCTTCGGAGTGTAAATAATGGCTACAAAGTAAAAAAATAAACAAAATGCTTATAAAAATCAATCCAATAAGTATCACGGTCATACTCATTGGGTAGATTTCTATTAGTCAAGTCATATATATATATATTTAAAGAGTTTATTTAGTCAAAAAACAAACAAACAAAAAAAATAAAAACAAGTAATGTCGAATGTTACTTTTGAATAAAAAATGTCTGACATGAGATTGTCACGTCATAGGAGTCTCGATAATCACTCAACAATAGAAAATTAAAGAAAATATTGAGGTAGATATAGTTTTAAAACCACCCCTCTTCCAAAAGAAAATAAATTTGTATATTTTTAGGTAATGTCCAAGATCATTGCTCAGAAAAAAATAGCTACCGGAAGTGGATACAGTTGATTATGTAACGAAACCGAACGGAAGACACGAAAAACGAAACCATATATTTCTATAAAAAATACTTTAGTTTTTAACATTTCTTGTGTTATTACGAAACAAACAAAAAAGGAAAACACTTCTTGTATTATCAAATAATATAACAAATATTTTATTTATTTTATTATTTTTTTTTATTACATTTTCACCCCAAACAAGGCACATTGCCACTTTGGTGTAGGGGGTTACTATCAGGGAAAACATCTACTGGGGTACTATGTAGGGATTTGGGCAGCGAGATGTTGGTTCACGTTGCACTTGAACTTATGCATGTCAGTACAGTTGGGGAAGCAGTGACCTGGAATGGAATTCCAAAGTCTAGCAGTTCTGGGGAAGAAACTACTGGAGTAGAAAGATCTTTTACATCTAGGGATCTCTACAGTGTGGGGTGGGATTTTGCAGCTTGTCGGGTCTGTCGAGGGTGTTTACGTCGTGGGGGCACAAGTGCTTGCAGTTCATCAGAGCATTCACCATTATAATACTTGTAGAACAGGCAGAGGGATGCAACGTTTCGACGATGGGACAGAGGCTGAAGCTTAGATGCCAGTTTAGGGCCTATCAGATTTGCGACTCTCTTTTGAACCCTGTCAAGGAGCGAGAGACTAGTAGCCGATGCACCAGCCCAAATATGACAGCAATACTCCATACATGGGCGAATAGTGGCCTTGTAGAGATACAGGATACTTTCGGGTGTTAGAAGTTTTCTAGCACGGTAGAGAGAGCCCACCTTCCTCGCAGCGGCCCTGGCAATGCTCTCGATGAAATTGTTCCAGCTCATGTTTCCTGTTAACGTTAGGCCAAGGAGCTTGAGAGACGTACTCTCAGATAAAGAGTCGTTGGCCATTGCTATAGGTGGTAGAGAAGTTTCTTGTAATTATTGAATGAAACCAGTTTAGTCTTGGAGGCAATTTTGTCGGGGAGGTCATTTATGAAGATCAGGAACAGCAGAGGTCCAAGGATAGACCCCTGGGGCACTCCCGCATTTATATCATATTGTTTAGATGTACGACCGTCGAAGACAACCTGGATTTTTCTCTTATCTAATAAGGATTTAATTATGTTAAGTATTCTACCAGTGATACCGTATGATCTAATCTTCCTTGGCGCATTTCACTAAGCTGTCGCCAGGTGGCGCTTCTCGGTCAAAAACCATTTAAGTTATTAATTAAGTATTGTTGTTGAACCTTCAAAGTCGCTTTAATTAAAAAAATGTTTCATTTTAATTATTTATTTGGTTGAAAAAAAAAAAAAAAAGAAGCTATTTTACTTTACAAAAATCCAATGTTGTTTTTATTACAAAATTGTTTTATTAAAATTATATTTTCTCACGCAGACTTTTAAATAAATGTTTTTACAATTATATATTGATACATTTTTATACAATAAATGTTTTGGTTTTCAAATATTTTTTCTGTTCGGAAAAAAATCTTGCTTGTTACTTATTTTCCGCGTTATTTGACCAAGAATAAATTGGAGTTATCGCCCCCTAATAATAGCTGCCGTCTGCATACTGCACAAGTACTCCCGAAAATATTTTTAAACGGTACCCTCCCCTCCCCATGTTAAGAATGGGTTTTGAAATTATAACGTTATTATTTCAGCGCGCTACCAAAATACCGTGTTTTCTTTTTTGTTGTTTCGTAATAACACAAGAATTGTTTAAACTGAATTAATTCTTCTAAATTAAATAATTGCCTTCTTTTTTTTTATTTTTGTTTCGTAATAATAACACAAAAAAGTGTTAAAACTAGAGTATTTTTTTAAAATAAATATATGGTTTCGTTTTTCGTGTCTTGATTCCGTGATCAAGTTTATTTTTTTTAGACAAGAGTTAAAATAATTTAAAAAAATATTATAGGGGTGTGTAGTCGACTTTAAAAACAATATTTTCTTCAAGAACGGTTATAAAAAGTGTTTTCAATCGATATTTATTCAATAAGCGACCAGTTTTCTTACCGAGCAAAAAGGGACGAGTTTCCTGGGAAGGAGTTTTCTGAGTACGGGTTTTCCGGGGACGAGTTTTCCGGGTACCATATATATATATGGAGTGAGAGAGAAGGGGTATGAGAAAGTGTGAGAATAAAAGAGAGAGAGAGAGATGAGTGAGAAAGAGGAGGACAGAGAAAGACAGATTGAATGTAATATATCTATTTGTATCTTCGATTAGAAAAGAGCATGAGAACCACTATAGTAGGTCCAGGTGGCGCCAAAAAAAAAAAAAAAAAAAAAAAGAGTGAATAGCTGATTGATTGGTTATTGTACTTGTCACGAAAAATCGTTGAATGAATAATTTCGTTTCGCACTCCCCGCAAATTGTTCTCCTTTTATTGGGGTACTGTTCAAAATACACTAAGTAACATTTGTAGAGCTAAGTGCAATTTGCTGCTGGAAATAATATATTCCTTGTCACGCCATGTGTCTATCTTCTGAATAATGGTCGGAGGTCACAGATATTCAAGATACATAACCTTTTGACTAAAACTACTTTAGAATTACATGTTAATTAGCTTACATTCACGTTTTCTTTTTCACTGTTATCTCATTCCATTATATATATATATACATATATATATACATATATAATATATATAGATTTACTATATATACATATATAATATATATATATATATATATATAGATTTACTATCTATACATATATAATATATATACATATATACATTTACTATATATACATATATAATATATATATATACATTTACTATATATATATATATATGTGTGTGTAGATAAATACATATATACAAGGAGAGAGAGAGAGAGAGAGAGAGAGAGAGAGAGAGAGAGAGAGACTAAAAACAATGTACATGATAATTACTTAAGATTTATTTATGAACTTGTCAAAGTTTTTACCACGGCCTGCACGACTGACCTTGGTTACCGGGTTGTCGTTGTGAGAAACGGCATTAACAGTATTAAGTAATCCTATAGAATTAACATAATACGTGAGAAACCTTTTACCCTCTTCTGTATATAAGACAAAAATTATCCGCCCGTTTCTCTGTTCGCTATCTACTTTTAGCTCGTTACAGCTACGAATTATCTGTGAGGAATAATATACTTCTTTTGCAGGAACCGTATTTATCCCCCCTCCTTATTTTTATAAAGAGGCCCCTATGAAAGCATCACACAGATTTTAGTGGCATTTTAAACCATATCCTCATCGTACAAAATTAAATAGATTATCGAAATTTTAGCAAAATTGGATTATTATAAAGCATACTAATTGGGAGGGGATAAAGCGTACAAAAGATGACACTTTTACCTAACCCATAACTTTAGGTGTGTCATTTTTAGTTCAAAGATTTTCACTATAACTTGTTTATTTTTCATTGTATTGAATTATCTTGACCATTTGTACCTTTTAATGGAGATCTTAGTTCAAGTTTTACTTCCTATTTTTTTTTCATGAGAATTAAGCTGAAATAAAAATATAAGAAAATTATTAAAAGGAAACCGACTCGAAGTGAAGAGGGGGTTCCCTCAGCACCGAAGCCAGAAGGGCCTCGGCCATTGTTATGATTTTTTTCCCTCTTGACTGGGGTAAAGCTTTCATCCTGTGCAACTTTAGATATTCCGCCTTCCCAGGCTTTGGCTTCTTCTTTTGAGAAGAGATTTGTTTATTGTTAATCGCCCGAGGCGTCCCGACAAAGGAATACCGACGGGGTTTATATACTCGGTATTTTTTGCAGGCAGAAATGCTCTGCCGCTGGAACGCTAACTCTTCAAATTCCACTTTTCTGTCACATCGTCCAACCGTGAAAGGGGAATAAATAACGGACATCTTGGCTTTTGGTCTAAAAACAAAGTGTAGTATCTGTTTTAATACTACAGTTTATTTTTTCTTTCCTCCGTCAGTTAGAGGGAAACGGTTTTTGTTTTTAAAGATCAATTAGGTTTCAAGGATCCCAAAATATAAGCAAAATGAAAGAGACGACGTTGGGTCTACACTGGTTGAATTTCAACGGAGTATCTGTAACTAAACACAAAGTCGATTTTTAATATAGGAAAAGATTTACTTTTCTGTTGTCCTAGAAATCTAATTGGTTCGATTTTAATCCAGATTTACTTGGGAGGGGAGGGGAGCGCTGACTATTTTTAAGTGGCGAATGAATAAAATGGACAAAAGAGCACCTCACGAATGATTAAGAATGAGCCACAATTTAGTAAGTATTAAATTTACCAAAAAGGGTATTGTGAATAAAACTGAAAAACATGGTTAAAGAACAAAATATCTATACATTTATACAAATTTGCATTGTTGCGAAAGCTATTTTAAATGAGTAAATTATTCGTAAGAAAAGTTAAAAATTTTCTTTTTTGTTTGGTGTTCGCAATGTGGAAAAATACTCGAGCATGTAAAATATCTGAGTTTGTTCAAAATTTCATTTTGTGCGCACGTGTGTGTGTGTGTGTGTATTTTTTGTTGTTGTTATTGTTGAAAGGACAGTCGTATTCAAAGAGTTTTCAGCTTAGCAGGAATGGTGTTTTTTGTGTGCGCCCACTGCCTATTTTGGGCATTGGTTGTTCCTATATACTAGCCTCCCCACAAGGGCAGAGTTAGACACAAAGGTCGTTTTTTTTTAATATGGAGAAAGGAACAAAGAAAAAATTGTGCTAGTCGTAAAAGATTTCTCCTCCACTATCCGAGAACAAAAAATTGAAGTGCAACATCAGAACAGATATTACACTTTGATTTGGGCATTGGTTGTTGTTCAGTATCATTCATTCATTTCGTATGAATCAGATGATTATTGTTGTTGGCATTCGTTTCTCCGATATCTTTCTAGTTAAATTATTTCTAGAAATAGATAGGATACTTACGGATGGACCATGTGATGTTTGTTAACATCCCTAAGTGAACGTGTTTCTGTGGAACGAACTAGATTCGAACTTGGTACACCTAGGTTGTCAGTTCGTGCCGTTAACCACTTAAGCAGCTCTCTGTTGTTATTTTCACGGAACCGAAACGTGTAGATGTGTCGTTCCAGATGAACCCGTTTACTCTCTGTATTTCTTTCTCTCTCTCTCTCTCTCTTTCTCTCTCTCTCTCTCTCTCTCTCTCTCTCTCCCGTTCTCTTTCTCTGGTATTTTGATTGTTGAGCTTGGGATTTTTATTAGAAATTAGCATTTTACATCGACTGGCTAAGGTTATCATTTCGAACGAATAGGAATCGTCTTCAAAGGGAGAAGAAAGAGAGTAGCTTAAACAAGATATTATCATTTTCACGCTCGTTTGTCTCGCATATCTATTTACTAATCTACCACTGGTCTCGTGCTTCATGAATGTATCAGCTTACCCGAGAAAAATTCTTTAATTTGATATTTTAATCTTTGCTTATCAAGACAGACGATATACACAGTTCTCACCAAAAATATAACATTTAATTCGAATTACGGCCTATGCTGTTTTCTTGTTTAAACCCTAAACTCAAAACGTATGGTTTATAGTTGATCTTAGCAGGGTGTTAACTTCTTAACTTCCATAATATTATGCTTCTACATTTTTGAGATGAGGATTGATAATTTGTTATATCTGGATGATTCGGACTACTGTTCTCATCTTGAGTGTTATTCTTGCAACGCAAGGACCCTTGAAGTAACGGACAAAGTACTTAGTAAAATTCAGTCCTGAGCAACACTCTTCTAGAAGGTGACAATTCAATGCTCAGATCAGGCTACACTAAGAATACAATTGTAAATTACTTAAGACTTCAACCCTGTCATGATTGATGGAAAGAGAGCATGCTACATCTATGGATTAAATAAAGGGTTCTGTTCGAAATTCTATACAGATTCTTGAAGTCAGAAGTTACATCGGCTGGAATGTTGCAAGAATAAGACTCAAGATAAGAACAGTAGTTCAAATAATCCCAAGCATACAAATTCCATAATATTGTTTGTAAAAACAGAAAGGGTCGCCATACAAAACCTTATTAACAAACTACAAAATGTATTTATTTTAGTTACGCACACCGTTTGGTCTAGGTTAGAGAAAGTTGGATATTATTCAAGTGCATAAAACAATAAAGTAGAAAGTCGACTGCTGTTTTCTTGGCGGAATTCATCTTCGAGGAAAAAAGCATTGCTCGAGATCGTTAACGTGGGCAGAGGAAACTAAATTTTGTTGACCGTCCACGATTCCCAAAGAGGTTGAAGTAGTCCTTCAGTGGGCGAAGGAAATTAATGCGCCATACTACCTGAGTGGCTGTCGTGTGACCCAACCATCTCACAGGGGCTACTCTTCACATGAAGAAATGACTGCTACAGATTCAGAAATTTTGACTTGCATGGATTTGGTTTGTTGGTATTGGTTTCTTAGATAGAATCCTCTATTCATGAGAGAGAGAGAGAGAGAGAGAGAGAGAAAGAAAGAAAGAAAGAGAGAGAGAGAGAGAGAGAGAGCGACCACGTTAAGGTTGCTAACAGCATTAATTAAAATGATTCCATGGAAGCGCCAGTACTTGTTAGATCACTGAAGTTAAGTAATGTTGAGCTTGATCAGTACCAGATGGGTGACGATTTGGGAATACCAGGCACTGTATATAGGAGGACCTCGATATCTCCTTGCAAGAACTGCCAACAAAAAAAAAACAAAAACAAAAACAAACAAACAAACAACCCCCCCCCCAAAAAAAAAACTAACGTTGACATCTCCCCAATTCGGGATATACATGTGACTGATGACTGCTTGTGAATTAAATAGTTCCATGACACTTCCTCCTCCGGGGGAAACCAGTTCAACCGAACTTAGGTGAATGCCGTGTCTGTCTTGTATTGAACCGAGAGGTGTTGAGCACTTCGCAACAACACCTGTTATGTTTTTTTAACTCTTACATTTACGGATGACACACGCGTACAGAAGCAAAGCCCAGGTGTTTAACTACAAGAACTAATTGATTCAAATTAGTAATCACTTGATTTCGAAATAATTCCAAATTAAAAGAATCAAAAGAAACAATAAACACATGCAATACAAAAGAAAAAACAAGACTAAACAAAACACAGTAGTTCAATTAATTCAGTCACTGATAACGAAGATACTAAATTTAAACCGAAGAAACCAAAAATCGTATTTCTCAAAATATGCGATGGTAATGACTTCTATCACCAGAAAAATGTTTATTTTTGTATATTTTGATCATAAAATAACATGGTAATTGTGTGAATTTTCCCTTCAAGAGCAGCAAAGCTGGAATTCTAAACTGCACTATTTGGATAACCTGGTTTTTAGATTAGTTGACAGTACATTATGTTTTTCTTTCATAGAGTGAAAACTATACCAGAGAATTAAAAAATAGCCCAAATAATCGATAGGATTCAATACTGAGACATTTTCTTTCTTTTTTTTTTTAAAGGTGATTGGCTAGTTGGTTAGTGGTTTTTGTTTTACGGCATATCATCTTTTTCAGGTTATTTAGTGCCGAATCCAAAGATTTTGAAGAACATATTTTTAATAGTATATATTTGTTTTCAAGTCATTTTCTATTTAACCCATAGTTGGGACTCTAACAGGTACTACCACTCCGGGTCAGAGTGGACCTGAGAGCAATGACAATTAAAGGGTGGCTCCACACTACCTAAAGCCAGCAAACTGGGACCTCACCACTGGATATAGTTTAAGGTCATATCTAGGACCTTTAAAAGTGATACTGGTTTAACAAAGAATTAAGGTAAACATAAAAATAGATGTTCAAATCTAATTTTGAGTTGCTGATTTCAGATTTGATATTCATTTTAACTCGCCTCTATTTTTAGCTATACGTGTGACACCGCAGTGTAATTTAGCATAAATTACTGAAAAATATAATTGGTTATTCAGTTTGAATGCATTTTTGTGTTTGGATTTGGATTATGGCGTAAGTTAACGGGCAATGAACAATTAAAATAATTGATTTTTTTTTCAAAGTAGTTCCCCCTCCCAACTTTTCGAAGTAGCCCCCACTGCTACCAGTTGACATCGGGACCTGTTCTACATTTTTCTACATTGCACCCATTGTAACTGGTTATTTGGCCTTCGGGACAAGATCAAAGTGTAGTATCTGTTCCGGCAGATACTGCAAGCTATGACTAGCAAAGACCAGATGTGGGGGCAACCCCACATGCCTGACCTTTAACCAGCTCCCATTTCCCACCTCTCGGGAGCTGGTCCCCTTTTTCCCTTCCCCCTCCCTTCACTCCTCACATTAAAAATCGGCCTTGTGCCTAATTTGCTCGGTGGGGGAGCAAATAAATACCATCTGTTCCGGCAGATGCTGCAAGCTATGACTAGCTATGACTAGCAAAGACCAGATGTGGGGGCAACCCCACATGCCTGACCATTAACCAGCTCCCATTTCCCACCTCTCGGGAGCTGGTCCCCTTTTTCCCTTCCCCCTCCCTTCACTCCTCACATTAAAAATCGGCCTTGTGCCTAATTTGCTCGGTGGGGGAGCAAATAAATACCATCTGTTCTTCAGATGCTGCACTTCTATTTCTTGTTCTCTTTCGGTGGAGGAGAAATCCTTCACGACTGAGACAATTTTTATTTTTGTACCTTTTCTCCACGTTAAAAAAACGACCCTGGTGTCTAACTCTGTCCCGTAGGGAGGCATAGTAAATAGGTACATACACATAACATAATCTTTCCATTAACCGATAAAAAATAATAAATTCTTTCTTCTCAAAATCCGCCCAATTTGATTGGCCGAAACCGACCAATTCTATTATTCCAGAATCAACTTCTTTATGTATAAATGAATCCACATTTTTTTTTTCGATTTTGGAGCGTCTTTTCAATCCTTACACGATCTTATTTTCTTTTTTTGTTTTGTTTTCGTTTGTTTTTTAGGGCGTTTTTATTCTATTTTGCTAATCTTTTAAACATTTACTATTACTGTGAACGATTTTACTTATATATTTTCCTACGCTTACCTAGGCTTCGATTATGTTACTTATCGCGTCAAGCACTTACAACCCGTATATGATGCTGTTTTTTTTTTGCTTTATTTTCGTTTGTTGACAGACAAAAGATTATAGAAAATTTTTATTTTTATAAAAACACATTATTAGACACAAAGGCTGAAATAAAACCAGAAAAAATTCATTTTTATTATTTTTACATCATTTTTATTTGACGCCAGTCGAGGCCAGTCGAGGCCGCCATATTGCTTTTATAATTTGGCTTTTCTAAAATTTGACAGAATGGCCCTTTTTACGCTCTTTAAAACGGTTCCATGATAAGCGTAAAACGGACAAATTTGGCCTTAACAAGGCCAATTTGTCAATCCTTAGCAAAGGCCAAATTTTTATAGCACTACGGTGAAAAAATAATAACAATTAATTTTTTTCTGGTTTTATTACAGCCTTTGGGTCTAATAATGTGTTTTATATAAAAATAAATAGGTTTTATAAGTTTTGTATCTGTCAAATAATTTACGATGTTAAACTACAAATTTACCTTTAATTAATTGCCTATTTAGTATATATTTCTTTTTTATTTACTTCTCTTCCGGACTCATTATCGACTCTGCTCAGGCATTACTTTTTTAGGTAAATTTTTACCCTCAATAATTTCCTTTAAAATGACGAGTTTATTTTTTTTTTAGGTTTTCGACTATGCTGAATAAAACAACGGTTAACGGGTCCTGCTAGTTAAAAAATAATATAAAATGCAGCACTCAAGTACAACATCAACAAACAGTAACTAACTCGAACAGATCATTTATATAGTTTTATTAACACAGTAGTTTTTTGTTTAATTTTTGGTGTGAAGTATTAACTTTTTTTGCTTTGTAATCCATTATGAAATTAGGAAGATTGATGTTCATTAATATGGAATTAAAATGTATTATATGTTTCTATTAGAGCAGGCTTAGAAATATTTTACTGTAGACGGTTACATATAAATCCATACGTCTGGATAAAAAAGAAAGATTTAAAGAAAAGTCATTCATCGCTACTTGCGTGAATAGAAATCCCCTGGTAAGGTATTGATCCATCAGCCGGAATCCTCAGCGTGCGTATTTCCATGTAACTAATTTTTACATCGCGATAGAGTTAGTAAAACTGGTTTCTCACTCAACCGATTTTGATATATATCATTGATATTATTATTATTATTATTATTATTATTATTATTATTATTATTATTATTATTATTATTATTATTGCTCTTAAGATTGTGTCTATATTATCGCCAATATTATTCAATCATTTTATCAGTATTCTGAAATCATATTTCCTTTTCTTTCACTTCCGCTGAATTGAAAGTCCAACTACTTACGCATTTTGATCCTCTATGCTGTTTTAAACTCATAAGCCAATTATTTCAGTGAGACTATCTGGGTTACGATGACACAACTTTTTTTTACTTCCGTTTGAACTGATTTTTTCGCCGTCATTTCAAACTTTTCGCTGGCTCTGGAAGCCTCTTATACCACTAACTCTGTCTCTAATTAAAAAAAAAACTTTAACGCTTTTAAAAAATGTTCTGCTTCGATCGCTTGCAAACTGTTTTTTTTTCACGGAATAATTATATTACGCTCATTTTGGATTTTTAATTTGGATCGCAATGTCAATAATGCATCTTACAACTCTGATTCTTCTTATAAGAACATTGAATCTTATGATGAATTCGCCTTTTGGAACAATCTAACAACGGCATATACTTTCATTTTCATTTTTCATTTTTCGTTTTTCATTTCATGAACTCTTTACACTAACGTTTTTTGCATGTATGATTAGTTTTCATATAATGCAGTTTCAATTTATGCAAGTATCAGCAAAGTCATAGCTTCGGTATAATACTATCTTTCCTCCAATAAAAAGAACGCATTCTTTGAAGCTCAACGGAGTAAGGAAATATTAATATTTCTTTTTAACTGTCCTGTCAAACACTAAATATTCTTGTAAATTGTGATTTGCAGTCTTTAATTGTGTTCTTTTATAACAAGCCCTATTTCCTATTTTAGTTGTATTTAGGTTTTTATATTTGCTTAGAATTACTACATAAATATATATATTTATATTCTCTTTAAGTTTACAGGAGCTTTTAGCTTGTAAACTTAATTTTTACTTCTTGATATATATACACACGAAAACATGATTATGTACATTAAAAACCCCATCGAGTTTTTAACAACACACACACACACACACACACACACACACACACACACACACACACACACACACACACACACACACATATATATATATATATTAGCAGGAAGATCTGACTTTGTCTGGAATTGAATGTTACACACTTCCAATATTTTATTGTCATAGAAATCGGTTAAATTGTCTATTTGTTAATCAAATCGATTAATTGCCTGCTCTAGTCAGGGACAATACATGCCTCCCCACAGTGACTTATTTCACAGTATATCGTAGTCTACATTGCACTGTAGAGAATCTATCGTTGATTTCATATAATTATTTAGTATAATGGCTTGCGTTAAAGTTTAAAACGCAAAAAGTTAGGTATCATGGTTAAAGTTTGCTCTAAATAGAAAATATTTACTTTGAACGCACCCTGTCTTATCAAAGAACCTACTGTTGATTTTTTATGTCCGACTTATTGGCTTGTACGATGGTGAAATTTATCAAAAGCACTTGTTATGTTAGCGTATATATATATATATATGTGTGTATGTATGTATGTATGTATGTATGTATGTATGTACTAGCAAAAGTACCCGTCGTTGCTTACAGAAAATGGACTCTGATTTTTGAAAGTATGATAGGTTATGAAAAGGAAGGGCTGTAAAGAGATAGCTTCGAATTTGGGGGTATCAAAACCAAAGCAAAATATGATGAAAGTAAAAATAAAATAGATAAACCCCATAATTTATTATACCATACCTGTTCACACTGAAACACTTATCACAATATGCTGTGGATCTATATTAAAAAAACCTTGTTAAACTTTATGACATATTTCCATTCTATGGAGGTCAGGCGCGAACGAACACCTCATAATTTTTTATACCATATTTCTTCAAATTGAAATATAATTATCAAAGTATACTTACGCAGATAGATATGAAAAGTCTTTATTAAAGTTTGTGCCTATTTCCATTCTATGGAGGCCAGGCGCGAACGCAGACCCCACAATTTTGTTATACCATCCCTATTTAAGTTAAAACATACTTATCAAAGTATTATTATGTACATCTATATCAAAAACGTTTTTTTTTTAATTTTTTATTTCCATACTTTGTGGACCAGGCGCGTACGCAGACCAAGCAATTTTAATGAATCATCATTATGCCAGATCAAACATATCCATTCTTGTGTCTCGATACATTTTCTATCATTATATGTGATCAGTTTTCTATAATAGTCAACCATATAGCAGCCTATTCGTGACCAGACACACACAGACGTTCAGCTTTAGTCTAGCGGCACTGATGAGTTGTGATACAACGAAACAGGTCTGTATGTCGATGACTAAAATATATTTTATAAAGCTCCCCTCTTTGGTAGAGCACTCTTGTAAATTATCTTACTCGCTACTTAATTTAGCTGAAATAATGCGAAGCTCGCGATTTGTTTACAAACAAACGTTTGAGCCCTCTACGAGTAGCAGACGAATGTTTATTTAAATAATCGTTCTGACAAGTTAATTTCGGCCACCGATTCCGTAGTCAAGGGGATAGGACTGCCGACTGTCATCACGACGGTTCTAGGTTCGATCCTCGGCTTGGGAGAGGTGTTAGTCTAGCGGCACTGATGAGTTGTGATACAACGAAACAGGTCTGTATGTCGATGACTAAAATATATTTTATAAAGCTCCCCTCTTTGGTAGAGCACTCTTGTAAATTATCTTACTCGCTACTTAATTTAGCTGAAATAATGCGAAGCTCGCGATTTGTTTACAAACAAACGTTTGAGCCCTCTACGAGTAGCAGACGAATGTTTATTTAAATAATCGTTCTGACAAGTTAATTTCGGCCACCGATTCCGTAGTCAAGGGGATAGGACTGCCGACTGTCATCACGACGGTTCTAGGTTCGATCCTCGGCTTGGGAGAGGTGTTAGTCTAGCGGCACTGATGAGTTGTGATACAACGAAACAGGTCTGTATGTCGATGACTAAAATATATTTTATAAAGCTCCCCTCTTTGGTAGAGCACTCTTGTAAATTATCTTACTCGCTACTTAATTTAGCTGAAATAATGCGAAGCTCGCGATTTGTTTACAAACAAACGTTTGAGCCCTCTACGAGTAGCAGACGAATGTTTATTTAAATAATCGTTCTGACAAGTTAATTTCGGCCACCGATTCCGTAGTCAAGGGGATAGGACTGCCGACTGTCATCACGACGGTTCTAGGTTCGATCCTCGGCTTGGGAGAGGTGTTAGTCTAGCGGCACTGATGAGTTGTGATACAACGAAACAGGTCTGTATGTCGATGACTAAAATATATTTTATAAAGCTCCCCTCTTTGGTAGAGCACTCTTGTAAATTATCTTACTCGCTACTTAATTTAGCTGAAATAATGCGAAGCTCGCGATTTGTTTACAAACAAACGTTTGAGCCCTCTACGAGTAGCAGACGAATGTTTATTTAAATAATCGTTCTGACAAGTTAATTTCGGCCACCGATTCCGTAGTCAAGGGGATAGGACTGCCGACTGTCATCACGACGGTTCTAGGTTCGATCCTCGGCTTGGGAGAGGTGTTAGTCTAGCGGCACTGATGAGTTGTGATACAACGAAACAGGTCTGTATGTCGATGACTAAAATATATTTTATAAAGCTCCCCTCTTTGGTAGAGCACTCTTGTAAATTATCTTACTCGCTACTTAATTTAGCTGAAATAATGCGAAGCTCGCGATTTGTTTACAAACAAACGTTTGAGCCCTCTACGAGTAGCAGACGAATGTTTATTTAAATAATCGTTCTGACAAGTTAATTTCGGCCACCGATTCCGTAGTCAAGGGGATAGGACTGCCGACTGTCATCACGACGGTTCTAGGTTCGATCCTCGGCTTGGGAGAGGTGTTAGTCTAGCGGCACTGATGAGTTGTGATACAACGAAACAGGTCTGTATGTCGATGACTAAAATATATTTTATAAAGCTCCCCTCTTTGGTAGAGCACTCTTGTAAATTATCTTACTCGCTACTTAATTTAGCTGAAATAATGCGAAGCTCGCGATTTGTTTACAAACAAACGTTTGAGCCCTCTACGAGTAGCAGACGAATGTTTATTTAAATAATCGTTCTGACAAGTTAATTTCGGCCACCGATTCCGTAGTCAAGGGGATAGGACTGCCGACTGTCATCACGACGGTTCTAGGTTCGATCCTCGGCTTGGGAGAGGTGTTAGTCTAGCGGCACTGATGAGTTGTGATACAACGAAACAGGTCTGTATGTCGATGACTAAAATATATTTTATAAAGCTCCCCTCTTTGGTAGAGCACTCTTGTAAATTATCTTACTCGCTACTTAATTTAGCTGAAATAATGCGAAGCTCGCGATTTGTTTACAAACAAACGTTTGAGCCCTCTACGAGTAGCAGACGAATGTTTAT